>NW_028127962.1:600000-791986 GCF_965231255.1 Vanellus vanellus
GCGCACTCTAGCCTCAAAAGCACCTTTTTTCAATTTCAACGCTGTTTTGAGCAAAAAGGACAAAAGTCCAGGTTTTGCTGCCACAGCAAAGGTGCCAGCGGGGAAAAGTGATGCTGGTCCTCACTGCCTCCTGGAACCCCTTCAAATGCCCCAGACAATTTGGCCCTCTCTGCTTTTCTGCAGAATCTATCCTCAAAAGCAGCTTTTTTCAGTTTTGGCGCCCTCGGGAGGAAAAAAGATAAACGTCCAGCTTTTGCTGCCACAGCAAAGGTGCCAGTGGGGAAAAGTGATGCTGGTCCTCACTGCCTCCTGGAACCCCTTCAAATGCCCCAGACAATTTGGCCCTCTCTGCTTTCCTGCTAACTCTAGCCTCAAAAGCACCGTTTTTCATTTTCGGCGCTGTTTGGAGAAAAAAAGATAAACGTCCAGGTTTTGCTGACACAGCAAAGGTGCCAGCGGGGAAAAGTGATGCTGGTCCTCACTGCCTCCTGGAACCCCTTCAAATGCCCAAGACAATTTGGCCCTCTCTGCTTTCCTGCGCACTCTAGCCTCAAAAGCACCTTTTTTTCACTTTTGGCGCCCCCCGGAGGAAAAAAAACAAACGTCCAGCTTTTGCTGCCACAGCAAAGGTGCCAGCGGGGAAAAGTGATGCTGGTCCTCACTGCCTCCTGGAACCCCTTCAAATGCCCCAGACAATTTGGCCCTCTCTGCTTTCCTGCAGACTCTAGCCTCAAAAGCACCTTTTTTCACTTTTGGCGCCCTCGGGAGTAAAAAAGACAAACGTCCAGCTTTTGCTGCCACAGCAAATGTGCCAGCAGGGAAAAGTGATGCTGGTCCTCACTGCCTCCTGGAACACCTTCAAATGCCCCAGACAATTTGGCCCTCTCTGCTTTCCTGCGCACTCTAGCCTTAAAAGCACCTTTTTTCACTTTGAACGCCCCCCGGAGGAAAAAAAACAAACGTCCAGCTTTTGCTGCCACAGCAAAGGTGCCAGCGGGGAAAAGTGATGCTCGTCCTCACTGCCTCCTGGAACCCCTTCAAATGCCCCAGACAATTTGGCCCTCTCTGCTTTTCTGCAGACTCTATCCTCAAAACACCTTTTTTCACTTTCGGCGCTGTTTGGAGCAAAAAAGACAAACGTCCGGGTTTTGCTGCCACAGCAAAGGTGCCAGCGGGGAAAAGTGATGCTGGTCCTCACTGCCTCCTGGAACCCCTTCAAATGCCCCAGACAATTTGGCCCTCTCTGCTTTCCTGCGGACTCTAGCCTCAAAAGCACCTTTTTTGACTTTCGGCGCCCTCCGGAGGAAAAAAGACAAACATCCAGGTTTTGCTGCCACAGCAAAGGTGCCAGCGGGGAAAAGTGATGCTGGTCCTCACTGCCTCCTGGAACCCCTTCAAATGCCCCACACAATTTGGCCCTCTCTGCTTTCCTGCGGACTCCATCCTCAAAAGCACCTGTTTTCACTTTCGGCGCTGTTTGGAGCAAAAAAGACAAACGTCCAGGTTTTGCTGCCACAGCAAAGGTGCCAGCGGGGAAAAGTGATGCTGGTCCTCACTGCCTCCTGGAACCCCTTCAAATGCCCCAGACAATTTGGCCCTCTCTGCTTTCCTGCTAACTCTAGCCTCAAAAGCACTGTTTTTCACTTTCAACGCTGTTTGGAGCAAAAAAGACAAAAGTCCAGGTTTTGCTGCCACAGCAAAGGTGCCAGCGGGGAAAAGTGATGCTGGTCCTCACTGCCTCCTGGAACCCCTTCAAATGCCCCAGACAATTTGGCCCTCTCTTCTTTTCTGCAGACTCTATCCTCAAAACACCTTTTTTCACTTTCGGCGGCCTCGGGAGAAAAAAAAACACAAACGTCCAGGTTTTGCTGCCACAGCAAAGGTGCCAGCGGGGAAAAGTGATGCTGGTCCTCACTGCCTCCTGGAACCCCTTCAAATGCCCCAGACAATTTGGCCCTCTCTGCTTTCCTGCAGACTCCATCCTTGAAAGCACCTGTTTTCGCTTTCGGCGCTGTTTGGAGCAAAAAAGACAGACGTCCGGGTTTTGCTGCCACAGCAAACGTGACAGCGGGGAAAAGTGATGCTGGTCCTCACTGCCTCCTGGAACCCCTTCAAATGCCCCAGACAATTTGGCCCTCTCTGCTTTCCTGCGCACTCTAGCCTCAAAAGCACCTTTTTTCAATTTCAACGCTGTTTGGAGCAAAAAGGACAAAAGTCCAGGTTTTGCTGCCACAGCAAAGGTGCCAGCGGGGAAAAGTGATGCTGGTCCTCACTGCCTCCTGGAACCCCTTCAAATGCCCCAGACAATTTGGCCCTCTCTGCTTTTCTGCAGAATCTATCCTCAAAAGCAGCTTTTTTCAGTTTTGGCGCCCTCGGGAGGAAAAAAGATAAACGTTCAGCTTTTGCTGCCACAGCAAAGGTGCCAGTGGGGAAAAGTGATGCTGGTCCTCACTGCCTCCTGGAACCCCTTCAAATGCCCCAGACAATTTGGCCCTCTCTGCTTTCCTGCTAACTCTAGCCTCAAAAGCACCGTTTTTCATTTTCGGCGCTGTTTGGAGAAAAAAAGATAAACGTCCAGGTTTTGCTGACACAGCAAAGGTGCCAGCGGGGAAAAGTGATGCTGGTCCTCACTGCCTCCTGGAACCCCTTCAAATGCCCAAGACAATTTGGCCCTCTCTGCTTTCCTGCGCACTCTAGCCTCAAAAGCACCTTTTTTTCACTTTTGGCGCCCCCCGGAGGAAAAAAAACAAACGTCCAGCTTTTGCTGCCACAGCAAAGGTGCCAGCGGGGAAAAGTGATGCTGGTCCTCACTGCCTCCTGGAACCCCTTCAAATGCCCCAGACAATTTGGCCCTCTCTGCTTTCCTGCAGACTCTAGCCTCAAAAGCACCTTTTTTCACTTTTGGCGCCCTCGGGAGTAAAAAAGACAAACGTCCAGCTTTTGCTGCCACAGCAAATGTGCCAGCAGGGAAAAGTGATGCTGGTCCTCACTGCCTCCTGGAACACCTTCAAATGCCCCACACAATTTGGCCCTCTCTGCTTTCCTGCAGAATCTATCCTCAAAAGCACCTTTTTTCAGTTTTGGCGCCCTCGGGAGGAAAAAAGATAAACGTCCAGGTTTTGCTGCCACAGCAAAGGTGCTAGCGGGGAAAAGTGATGCTGGTCCTCACTGCCTCCTGGAACCCCTTCAAATGCCCCAGACAATTTGGCCCTCTCTGCTTTCCTGCGCACTCTAGCCTCAAAAGCACCGTTTTTCATTTTCGGCGCTGTTTGGAGAAAAAAAGATAAACGTCCAGGTTTTGCTGCCACAGCAAAGGTGCCAGCGGGGAAAAGTGATGTTGGTCCTCACTGCCTCCTGGAACCCCTTCAAATGCCCCAGACAATTTGGCCCTCTCTGCTTTCCTGCGCACTCTAGCCTCAAAAGCACCGTTTTTCATTTTCTGCGCTGTTTGGAGAAAAAAAGATGAATGTACAGGTTTTGCTGCCACAGCAAAGGTGCCAGCGGGGAAAAGTGATGCTGGTCCTCACTGCCTCCTGGAACCCCTTCAAATGCCCCAGACAATTTGGCCCTCTCTGCTTTCCTGCAGACTCTAGCCTCAAAAGCACCTTTTTTGACTTTCGGCGCTCTCCGGAAAAAAAAAGACAAACGTCCGGGTTTTGCTGCCACAGCAAAGGTGCTAGCGGGGAAAAGTGATGCTGGTCCTCACTGCCTCCTGGAACACCTTCAAATGCCCCAGACAATTTGGCCCTCTCTGCTTTCCTGCGGACTGTAGCCTCAAAAGCACCTTTTTTGACTTTCGGCGCTCTCCGGAAAAAAAAAGACAAACGTCCAGCTTTTGCTGCCACAGCAAAGGTTCCAGCGGGGAAAAGTGATGCTGGTCCTCACTGCCTCCTGGAACCCCTTCAAATGCCCCAGACAATTTGGCCCTCTCTGCTTTCCTGCTAACTCTAGCCTCAAAAGCACTGTTTTTCACTTTCGGCGCTGTTTGGAGCAAAAAAGACAAACGTCCAGCTTTTGCTGCCATAGCAAAGGTGCCAGCGGGGAAAAGTGATGCTGGTCCTCACTGCCTCCTGGAACCCCTTCAAATGCCCCAGACAATTTGGCCCTCTCTGCTTTCCTGCAGACTCTAGCCTCAAAACACCTTTTTTCACTTTCGGCGGCCTCGGGAGAAAAAAAAAGACAAACGTCCAGGTTTTGCTGCCACAGCAAAGGTGCCAGCGGGAAAAGTGATGCTGGTCCTCACTGCCTCCTGGAACCTCTTCAAATGCCCCAGACAATTTGGCCCTCTCTGCTTTCCTGCAGACTCTAGCCTCAAAAGCACCTTTTTTCAGTTTTGGCGCCCTCGGGAGGAAAAAAGACAAACGTCCAGCTTTTGCTGCCACAGCAAATGTGCCAGCAGGGAAAAGTGATGCTGGTCCTCACTGCCTCCTGGAACACCTTCAAATGCCCCACACAATTTGGCCCTCTCTGCTTTCCTGCAGAATCTATCCTCAAAAGCACCTTTTTTCAGTTTTGGCGCCCTCGGGAGGAAAAATGATAAACGTCCAGGTTTTGCTGCCACAGCAAAGGTGCTAGCGGGGAAAAGTGATGCTGGTCCTCACTGCCTCCTGGAACCCCTTCAAATGCCCCAGACAATTTGGCCCTCTCTGCTTTCCTGCGCACTCTAGCCTCAAAAGCACCGTTTTTCATTTTCGGCGCTGTTTGGAGAAAAAAAGATAAACGTCCAGGTTTTGCTGCCACAGCAAAGGTGCCAGCGGGGAAAAGTGATGTTGGTCCTCACTGTCTCCTGGAACCCCTTCAAATGCACCACACAATTTGGCCCTCTCTGCTTTCCTGCGCACTCTAGCCTCAAAAGCACCGTTTTTCATTTTCGGCGCCCTCCGGAGGATAAAAGACAAACGTCCAGCTTTTGCTGCCACAGCAAAGGTGCCAGCGGGGAAAAGTGATGCTGGTCCTCACTGCCTCCTGGAACACCTTCAAATGCCCCAGACAATTTGGCCCTCTCTGCTTTCCTGCTAACTCTAGCCTCAAAAGCACTGTTTTTCACTTTCAACGCTGTTTGGAGCAAAAAAGACAAAAGTCCAGGTTTTGCTGCCACAGCAAAGGTGCCAGCGGGGAAAAGTGATGCTGGTCCTCACTGCCTCCTGGAACCCCTTCAAATGCCCCAGACAATTTGGCCCTCTCTGCTTTCCTGCTAACTCTTGCCTCAAAAGCACTGTTTTTCACTTTCTGCGCTGTTTGGAGCAAAAAAGACAAACGTCCAGCTTTTGCTGCCATAGCAAAGGTGCCAGCGGGGAAAAGTGATGCTGGTCCTCACTGCCTCCTGGAACCCCTTCAAATGCACCAGACAATTTGGCCCTCTCTGCTTTTCTGCAGACTCTATCCTCAAAACACCTTTTTTCACTTTCGGCGGCCTCGGGAGAAAAAAAAAACACAAACGTCCAGGTTTTGCTGCCACAGCAAAGGTGCCAGCGGGGAAAAGTGATGCTGGTCCTCACTGCCTCCTGGAACCCCTTCAAATGCCCTAGGCAATTTGGCCCTCTCTGCTTTCCTGCGGACTCTATCCTCAAAAGCACCTTTTTTCACTTTCGGCGCTGTTTGGAGCAAAAAAGACAAACGTCCAGCTTTTGCTGCCACAGCAAAGGTGCTAGCGGGGAAAAGTGATGCTGGTCCTCACTGCCTCCTGGAACCCCTTCAAATGCCCCAGACAATTTGGCCCTCTCTGCTTTCCTGCGCACTCTAGCCTCAAAAGCACCTTTTTTCACTTTCGGCGCTGTTTGGAGCAAAAAATAAAAACGTCCAGCTTTTGCTGCCACAGCAAAGGTGCCAGCGGGGAAAAGTGATGCTGGTCCTCACTGCCTCCTGGAACACCTTCAAATGCCCCAGACAATTTGGCCCTCTCTGCTTTCCTGCTAACTCTAGCCTCAAAAGCACCTTTTTTCACTTTCAGCGCTGTTTGGAGCAAAAAAGACAAAAGTCCAGGTTTTGCTGCCACAGCAAAGGTGCCAGGGGGAAAAGTGATGCTGGTCCTCACTGCCTCCTGGAACCCCTTCAAATGCCCCAGACAATTTGGCCCTCTCTGCTTTCCTGCGCACTCTAGCCTTAAAAGCACCTTTTTTCACTTTGAACGCCCCCCGGAGGAAAAAAAACAAACGTCCAGCTTTTGCTGCCACAGCAAAGGTGCCAGCGGGGAAAAGTGATGCTCGTCCTCACTGCCTCCTGGAACCCCTTCAAATGCCCCAGACAATTTGGCCCTCTCTGCTTTTCTGCAGACTCTATCCTCAAAACACCTTTTTTCACTTTCGGCGCTGTTTGGAGCAAAAAAGACAAACGTCCGGGTTTTGCTGCCACAGCAAAGGTGCCAGCGGGGAAAAGTGATGCTGGTCCTCACTGCCTCCTGGAACCCCTTCAAATGCCCCAGACAATTTGGCCCTCTCTGCTTTCCTGCGGACTCTAGCCTCAAAAGCACCTTTTTTGACTTTCGGCGCCCTCCGGAGGAAAAAAGACAAACATCCAGGTTTTGCTGCCACAGCAAAGGTGCCAGCGGGGAAAAGTGATGCTGGTCCTCACTGCCTCCTGGAACCCCTTCAAATGCCCCAGACAATTTGGCCCTCTCTGCTTTCCTGCGGACTCTACCCTCAAAAGCACCTTTTTTCACTTTCGGCGCTGTTTGATGAAAAAAAGACAAAGGTCCAGGTTTTGCTGCCGCAGCAAAGGTGCCAGCGGGGAAAAGTGATGCTGGTCCTCACTGCCTCCTGGAACACCTTCAAATGCCCCAGACAATTTGGCCCTCTCTGCTTTCCTGCGGACTCTAGCCTCAAAAGCACCTTTTTTGACTTTCGGCGCTCTCCGGAAAAAAAAAGACAAACGTCCAGCTTTTGCTGCCACAGCAAAGGTTCCAGCGGGGAAAAGTGATGCTGGTCCTCACTGCCTCCTGGAACCCCTTCAAATGCCCCAGACAATTTGGCCCTCTCTGCTTTCCTGCTAACTCTAGCCTCAAAAGCACTGTTTTTCACTTTCGGCGCTGTTTGGAGCAAAAAAGACAAACGTCCAGCTTTTGTTGCCATAGCAAAGGTGCCAGCGGGGAAAAGTGATGCTGGTCCTCACTGCCTCCTGGAACCCCTTCAAATGCCCCAGACAATTTGGCCCTCTCTGCTTTCCTGCAGACTCTAGCCTCAAAACACCTTTTTTCACTTTCGGCGGCCTCGGGAGAAAAAAAAAGACAAACGACCAGGTTTTGCTGCCACAGCAAAGGTGCCAGCGGGAAAAGTGATGCTGGTCCTCACTGCCTCCTGGAACCTCTTCAAATGCCCCAGACAATTTGGCCCTCTCTGCTTTCCTGCAGACTCTAGCCTCAAAAGCACCTTTTTTCAGTTTTGGCGCCCTCGGGAGGAAAAAAGACAAACGTCCAGCTTTTGCTGCCACAGCAAATGTGCCAGCAGGGAAAAGTGATGCTGGTCCTCACTGCCTCCTGGAACACCTTCAAATGCCCCACACAATTTGGCCCTCTCTGCTTTCCTGCAGAATCTATCCTCAAAAGCACCTTTTTTCAGTTTTGGCGCCCTCGGGAGGAAAAATGATAAACGTCCAGGTTTTGCTGCCACAGCAAAGGTGCTAGCGGGGAAAAGTGATGCTGGTCCTCACTGCCTCCTGGAACCCCTTCAAATGCCCCAGACAATTTGGCCCTCTCTGCTTTCCTGCGCACTCTAGCCTCAAAAGCACCGTTTTTCATTTTCGGCGCTGTTTGGAGAAAAAAAGATAAACGTCCAGGTTTTGCTGCCACAGCAAAGGTGCCAGCGGGGAAAAGTGATGTTGGTCCTCACTGTCTCCTGGAACCCCTTCAAATGCCCCAGACAATTTGGCCCTCTCTGCTTTCCTGCGCACTCTAGCCTCAAAAGCACCGTTTTTCATTTTCGGCGCCCTCCGGAGGAAAAAAGACAAACGTCCAGCTTTTGCTGCCACAGCAAAGGTGCCAGCGGGGAAAAGTGATGCTGGTCCTCACTGCCTCCTGGAACACCTTCAAATGCCCCAGACAATTTGGCCCTCTTTGCTTTCCTGCTAACTCTAGCCTCAAAAGCACTGTTTTTCACTTTCAACGCTGTTTGGAGCAAAAAAGACAAAAGTCCAGGTTTTGCTGCCACAGCAAAGGTGCCAGCGGGGAAAAGTGATGCTGGTCCTCACTGCCTCCTGGAACCCCTTCAAATGCCCCAGACAATTTGGCCCTCTCTGCTTTCCTGCTAACTCTTGCCTCAAAAGCACTGTTTTTCACTTTCTGCGCTGTTTGGAGCAAAAAAGACAAACGTCCAGCTTTTGCTGCCATAGCAAAGGTGCCAGCGGGGAAAAGTGATGCTGGTCCTCACTGCCTCCTGGAACCCCTTCAAATGCACCAGACAATTTGGCCCTCTCTGCTTTTCTGCAGACTCTATCCTCAAAACACCTTTTTTCACTTTCGGCAGCCTCGGGAGAAAAAAAAAACACAAACGTCCAGGTTTTGCTGCCACAGCAAAGGTGCCAGCGGGGAAAAGTGATGCTGGTCCTCACTGCCTCCTGGAACCCCTTCAAATGCCCTAGGCAATTTGGCCCTCTCTGCTTTCCTGCGGACTCTATCCTCAAAAGCACCTTTTTTCACTTTCGGCGCTGTTTGGAGCAAAAAAGACAAACGTCCAGCTTTTGCTGCCACAGCAAAGGTGCTAGCGGAGAAAAGTGATGCTTGTCCTCACTGCCTCCTGAAACCCCTTCAAATGCCCCAGACAATTTGGCCCTCTCTGCTTTCCTGCGCACTCTAGCCTCAAAAGCACCTTTTTTCACTTTCGGCGCTGTTTGGAGCAAAAAATAAAAACGTCCAGCTTTTGCTGCCACAGCAAAGGTGCCAGCGGGGAAAAGTGATGCTGGTCCTCACTGCCTCCTGGAACACCTTCAAATGCCCCAGACAATTTGGCCCTCTCTGCTTTCCTGCTAACTCTAGCCTCAAAAGCACCTTTTTTCACTTTCAGCGCTGTTTGGAGCAAAAAAGACAAAAGTCCAGGTTTTGCTGCCACAGCAAAGGTGCCAGGGGGAAAAGTGATGCTGGTCCTCACTGCCTCCTGGAACCCCTTCAAATGCCCCAGACAATTTGGCCCTCTCTGCTTTCCTGCGCACTCTAGCCTTAAAAGCACCTTTTTTCACTTTGAACGCCCCCCGGAGGAAAAAAAACAAACGTCCAGCTTTTGCTGCCACAGCAAAGGTGCCAGCGGGGAAAAGTGATGCTCGTCCTCACTGCCTCCTGGAACCCCTTCAAATGCCCCAGACAATTTGGCCCTCTCTGCTTTTCTGCAGACTCTATCCTCAAAACACCTATTTTCACTTTCGGCGATTTTTGGAGCAAAAAAGACAAACGTCCGGGTTTTGCTGCCACAGCAAAGGTGCCAGCGGGGAAAAGTGATGCTGGTCCTCACTGCCTCCTGGAACCCCTTCAAATGCCCCAGACAATTTGGCCCTCTCTGCTTTCCTGCGGACTCTAGCCTCAAAAGCACCTTTTTTGACTTTCGGCGCCCTCCGGAGGAAAAAAGACAAACATCCAGGTTTTGCTGCCACAGCAAAGGTGCCAGCGGGGAAAAGTGATGCTGGTCCTCACTGCCTCCTGGAACCCCTTCAAATGCCCCAGACAATTTGGCCCTCTCTGCTTTCCTGTGGACTCTACCCTCAAAAGCACCTTTTTTCACTTTCGGCGCTGTTTGATGAAAAAAAGACAAAGGTCCAGGTTTTGCTGCCGCAGCAAAGGTGCCAGCAGGGAAAAGTGATGCTGGTCCTCACTGCCTCCTGGAACACCTTCAAATGCCCCAGACAATTTGGCCCTCTCTGCTTTCCTGCGGACTCTAGCCTCAAAAGCACCTTTTTTGACTTTCGGCGCTCTCCGGAAAAAAAAAGACAAACGTCCAGCTTTTGCTGCCACAGCAAAGGTTCCAGCGGGGAAAAGTGATGCTGGTCCTCACTGCCTCCTGGAACCCCTTCAAATGCCCCAGACAATTTGGCCCTCTCTGCTTTCCTGCTAACTCTAGCCTCAAAAGCACTGTTTTTCACTTTCGGCGCTGTTTGGAGCAAAAAAGACAAACGTCCAGCTTTTGCTGCCATAGCAAAGGTGCCAGCGGGGAAAAGTGATGCTGGTCCTCACTGCCTCCTGGAACCCCTTCAAATGCCCCAGACAATTTGGCCCTCTCTGCTTTCCTGCAGACTCTAGCCTCAAAACACCTTTTTTCACTTTCGGCGGCCTCGGGAGAAAAAAAAAGACAAACGTCCAGGTTTTGCTGCCACAGCAAAGGTGCCAGCGGGAAAAGTGATGCTGGTCCTCACTGCCTCCTGGAACCTCTTCAAATGCCCCAGACAATTTGGCCCTCTCTGCTTTCCTGCAGACTCTAGCCTCAAAAGCACCTTTTTTCAGTTTTGGCGCCCTCGGGAGGAAAAAAGACAAACGTCCAGCTTTTGCTGCCACAGCAAATGTGCCAGCAGGGAAAAGTGATGCTGGTCCTCACTGCCTCCTGGAACACCTTCAAATGCCCCACACAATTTGGCCCTCTCTGCTTTCCTGCAGAATCTATCCTCAAAAGCACCTTTTTTCAGTTTTGGCGCCCTCGGGAGGAAAAATGATAAACGTCCAGGTTTTGCTGCCACAGCAAAGGTGCTAGCGGGGAAAAGTGATGCTGGTCCTCACTGCCTCCTGGAACCCCTTCAAATGCCCCAGACAATTTGGCCCTCTCTGCTTTCCTGCGCACTCTAGCCTCAAAAGCACCGTTTTTCATTTTCGGCGCTGTTTGGAGAAAAAAAGATAAACGTCCAGGTTTTGCTGCCACAGCAAAGGTGCCAGCGGGGAAAAGTGATGTTGGTCCTCACTGTCTCCTGGAACCCCTTCAAATGCCCCAGACAATTTGGCCCTCTCTGCTTTCCTGCGCACTCTAGCCTCAAAAGCACCGTTTTTCATTTTCGGCGCCCTCCGGAGGAAAAAAGACAAACGTCCAGCTTTTGCTGCCACAGCAAAGGTGCCAGCGGGGAAAAGTGATGCTGGTCCTCACTGCCTCCTGGAACACCTTCAAATGCCCCAGACAATTTGGCCCTCTCTGCTTTCCTGCTAACTCTAGCCTCAAAAGCACTGTTTTTCACTTTCAACGCTGTTTGGAGCAAAAAAGACAAAAGTCCAGGTTTTGCTGCCACAGCAAAGGTGCCAGCGGGGAAAAGTGATGCTGGTCCTCACTGCCTCCTGGAACCCCTTCAAATGCCCCAGACAATTTGGCCCTCTCTGCTTTCCTGCTAACTCTTGCCTCAAAAGCACTGTTTTTCACTTTCTGCGCTGTTTGGAGCAAAAAAGACAAACGTCCAGCTTTTGCTGCCATAGCAAAGGTGCCAGCGGGGAAAAGTGATGCTGGTCCTCACTGCCTCCTGGAACCCCTTCAAATGCACCAGACAATTTGGCCCTCTCTGCTTTTCTGCAGACTCTATCCTCAAAACACCTTTTTTCACTTTCGGCGGCCTCGGGAGAAAAAAAAAAACACAAACGTCCAGGTTTTGCTGCCACAGCAAAGGTGCCAGCGGGGAAAAGTGATGCTGGTCCTCACTGCCTCCTGGAACCCCTTCAAATGCCCTAGGCAATTTGGCCCTCTCTGCTTTCCTGCGCACTCTAGCCTCAAAAGCACCTTTTTTCACTTTCAGCGCTGTTTGGAGCAAAAAAGACAAAAGTCCAGGTTTTGCTGCCACAGCAAAGGTGCCAGGGGGAAAAGTGATGCTGGTCCTCACTGCCTCCTGGAACCCCTTCAAATGCCCCAGACAATTTGGCCCTCTCTGCTTTCCTGCGCACTCTAGCCTTAAAAGCACCTTTTTTCACTTTGAACGCCCCCCGGAGGAAAAAAAACAAACGTCCAGCTTTTGCTGCCACAGCAAAGGTGCCAGCGGGGAAAAGTGATGCTCGTCCTCACTGCCTCCTGGAACCCCTTCAAATGCCCCAGACAATTTGGCCCTCTCTGCTTTTCTGCAGACTCTATCCTCAAAACACCTTTTTTCACTTTCGGCGCTGTTTGGAGCAAAAAAGACAAACGTCCGGGTTTTGCTGCCACAGCAAAGGTGCCAGCGGGGAAAAGTGATGCTGGTCCTCACTGCCTCCTGGAACCCCTTCAAATGCCCCAGACAATTTGGCCCTCTCTGCTTTCCTGCGGACTCTAGCCTCAAAAGCACCTTTTTTGACTTTCGGCGCCCTCCGGAGGAAAAAAGACAAACATCCAGGTTTTGCTGCCACAGCAAAGGTGCCAGCGGGGAAAAGTGATGCTGGTCCTCACTGCCTCCTGGAACCCCTTCAAATGCCCCAGACAATTTGGCCCTCTCTGCTTTCCTGTGGACTCTACCCTCAAAAGCACCTTTTTTCACTTTCGGCGCTGTTTGATGAAAAAAAGACAAAGGTCCAGGTTTTGCTGCCGCAGCAAAGGTGCCAGCGGGGAAAAGTGATGCTGGTCCTCACTGCCTCCTGGAACACCTTCAAATGCCCCAGACAATTTGGCCCTCTCTGCTTTCCTGCGGACTCTAGCCTCAAAAGCACCTTTTTTGACTTTCGGCGCTCTCCGGAAAAAAAAAGACAAACGTCCAGCTTTTGCTGCCACAGCAAAGGTTCCAGCGGGGAAAAGTGATGCTGGTCCTCACTGCCTCCTGGAACCCCTTCAAATGCCCCAGACAATTTGGCCCTCTCTGCTTTCCTGCTAACTCTAGCCTCAAAAGCACTGTTTTTCACTTTCGGCGCTGTTTGGAGCAAAAAAGACAAACGTCCAGCTTTTGCTGCCATAGCAAAGGTGCCAGCGGGGAAAAGTGATGCTGGTCCTCACTGCCTCCTGGAACCCCTTCAAATGCCCCAGACAATTTGGCCCTCTCTGCTTTCCTGCAGACTCTAGCCTCAAAACACCTTTTTTCACTTTCCGGCGGCCTCGGGAGAAAAAAAAAGACAAACGTCCAGGTTTTGCTGCCACAGCAAAGGTGCCAGCGGGAAAAGTGATGCTGGTCCTCACTGCCTCCTGGAACCTCTTCAAATGCCCCAGACAATTTGGCCCTCTCTGCTTTCCTGCAGACTCTAGCCTCAAAAGCACCTTTTTTCAGTTTTGGCGCCCTCGGGAGGAAAAAAGACAAACGTCCAGCTTTTGCTGCCACAGCAAATGTGCCAGCAGGGAAAAGTGATGCTGGTCCTCACTGCCTCCTGGAACACCTTCAAATGCCCCACACAATTTGGCCCTCTCTGCTTTCCTGCAGAATCTATCCTCAAAAGCACCTTTTTTCAGTTTTGGCGCCCTCGGGAGGAAAAATGATAAACGTCCAGGTTTTGCTGCCACAGCAAAGGTGCTAGCGGGGAAAAGTGATGCTGGTCCTCACTGCCTCCTGGAACCCCTTCAAATGCCCCAGACAATTTGGCCCTCTCTGCTTTCCTGCGCACTCTAGCCTCAAAAGCACCGTTTTTCATTTTCGGCGCTGTTTGGAGAAAAAAAGATAAACGTCCAGGTTTTGCTGCCACAGCAAAGGTGCCAGCGGGGAAAAGTGATGTTGGTCCTCACTGTCTCCTGGAACCCCTTCAAATGCCCCAGACAATTTGGCCCTCTCTGCTTTCCTGCGCACTCTAGCCTCAAAAGCACCGTTTTTCATTTTCGGCGCCCTCCGGAGGAAAAAAGACAAACGTCCAGCTTTTGCTGCCACAGCAAAGGTGCCAGCGGGGAAAAGTGATGCTGGTCCTCACTGCCTCCTGGAACACCTTCAAATGCCCCAGACAATTTGGCCCTCTCTGCTTTCCTGCTAACTCTAGCCTCAAAAGCACTGTTTTTCACTTTCAACGCTGTTTGGAGCAAAAAAGACAAAAGTCCAGGTTTTGCTGCCACAGCAAAGGTGCCAGCGGGGAAAAGTGATGCTGGTCCTCACTGCCTCCTGGAACCCCTTCAAATGCCCCAGACAATTTGGCCCTCTCTGCTTTCCTGCTAACTCTTGCCTCAAAAGCACTGTTTTTCACTTTCTGCGCTGTTTGGAGCAAAAAAGACAAACGTCCAGCTTTTGCTGCCATAGCAAAGGTGCCAGCGGGGAAAAGTGATGCTGGTCCTCACTGCCTCCTGGAACCCCTTCAAATGCACCAGACAATTTGGCCCTCTCTGCTTTTCTGCAGACTCTATCCTCAAAACACCTTTTTTCACTTTCGGCGGCCTCGGGAGAAAAAAAAAACACAAACGTCCAGGTTTTGCTGCCACAGCAAAGGTGCCAGAGGGGAAAAGTGATGCTGGTCCTCACTGCCTCCTGGAACCCCTTCAAATGCCCTAGGCAATTTGGCCCTCTCTGCTTTCCTGCGGACTCTATCCTCAAAAGCACCTTTTTTCACTTTCGGCGCTGTTTGGAGCAAAAAAGACAAACGTCCAGCTTTTGCTGCCACAGCAAAGGTGCTAGCGGGGAAAAGTGATGCTGGTCCTCACTGCCTCCTGGAACCCCTTCAAATGCCCCAGACAATTTGGCCCTCTCTGCTTTCCTGCGCACTCTAGCCTCAAAAGCACCTTTTTTCACTTTCGGCGCTGTTTGGAGCAAAAAATAAAAACGTCCAGCTTTTGCTGCCACAGCAAAGGTGCCAGCGGGGAAAAGTGATGCTGGTCCTCACTGCCTCCTGGAACACCTTCAAATGCCCCAGACAATTTGGCCCTCTCTGCTTTCCTGCTAACTCTAGCCTCAAAAGCACCTTTTTTCACTTTCGGCGCTGTTTGGAGCAAAAAAGACAAAAGTCCAGGTTTTGCTGCCACAGCAAAGGTGCCAGGGGGAAAAGTGATGCTGGTCCTCACTGCCTCCTGGAACACCTTCAAATGCCCCAGACAATTTGGCCCTCTCTGCTTTCCTGCTAACTCTAGCCTCAAAAGCACTGTTTTTCACTATCAACGCTGTTTGGAGCAAAAAAGACAAAAGTCCAGGTTTTGCTGCCACAGCAAAGGTGCCAGCAGGGAAAAGTGATGCTGGTCCTCACTGCCTCCTGGAACCCCTTCAAATGCCCCAGACAATTTGGCCCTCTCTGCTTTTCTGCAGACTCTATCCTCAAAACACCTTTTTTCACTTTCGGCGCTGTTTGGAGCAAAAAAGACAAACGTCCGGGTTTTGCTGCCACAGCAAAGGTGCCAGCGGGGAAAAGTGATGCTGGTCCTCACTGCCTCCTGGAACCCCTTCAAATGCCCCAGACAATTTGGCCCTCTCTGCTTTCCTGCGGACTCTAGCCTCAAAAGCACCTTTTTTGACTTTCGGCGCCCTCCGGAGGAAAAAAGACAAACATCCAGGTTTTGCTGCCACAGCAAAGGTGCCAGCGGGGAAAAGTGATGCTGGTCCTCACTGCCTCCTGGAACACCTTCAAATGCCCCAGACAATTTGGCCCTCTCTGCTTTCCTGCTAACTCTAGCCTCAAAAGCACTGTTTTTCACTATCAACGCTGTTTGGAGCAAAAAAGACAAAAGTCCAGGTTTTGCTGCCACAGCAAAGGTGCCAGCGGGGAAAAGTGATGCTGGTCCTCACTGCCTCCTGGAACCCCTTCAAATGCCCCAGACAATTTGGCCCTCTCTGCTTTTCTGCAGACTCTATCCTCAAAACACCTTTTTTCACTTTCGGCGGCCTCGGGAGAAAAAAAAACACAAACGTCCAGGTTTTGCTGCCACAGCAAAGGTGCCAGCGGGGAAAAGTGATGCTGGTCCTCACTGCCTCCTGGAACCCCTTCAAATGCCCCAGACAATTTGGCCCTCTCTGCTTTCCTGCAGACTCCATCCTTGAAAGCACCTGTTTTCGCTTTCGGCGCTGTTTGGAGCAAAAAAGACAGACGTCCGGGTTTTGCTGCCACAGCAAACGTGACAGCGGGGAAAAGTGATGCTGGTCCTCACTGCCTCCTGGAACACCTTCAAATGCCCCAGACAATTTGGCCCTCTCTGCTTTCCTGCGCACTCTAGCCTCAAAAGCACCTTTTTTCAATTTCAACGCTGTTTGGAGTAAAAAGGACAAAAGTCCAGGTTTTGCTGCCACAGCAAAGGTGCCAGCGGGGAAAAGTGATTCTGGTCCTCACTGCCTCCTGGAACCCCTTCAAATGCCCCAGACAATTTGGCCCTCTCTGCTTTTCTGCAGAATCTATCTTCAAAAGCAGCTTTTTTCAGTTTTGGCGCCCTCGGGAGGAAAAAAGATAAACGTCCAGCTTTTGCTGCCACAGCAAAGGTGCCAGCGGGGAAAAGTGATGCTGGTCCTCACTGCCTCCTGGAACCCCTTCAAATGCCCCAGACAATTTGGCCCTCTCTGCTTTCCTGCTAACTCTAGCCTCAAAAGCACCGTTTTTCATTTTCGGCGCTGTTTGGAGAAAAAAAGATAAACGTCCAGGTTTTGCTGACACAGCAAAGGTGCCAGCGGGGAAAAGTGATGCTGGTCCTCACTGCCTCCTGGAACCCCTTCAAATGCCCAAGACAATTTGGCCCTCTCTGCTTTCCTGCGCACTCTAGCCTCAAAAGCACATTTTTTCACTTTTGGCGCCCCCCGGAGGAAAAAAAACAAACGTCCAGCTTTTGCTGCCACAGCAAAGGTGCCAGCGGGGAAAAGTGATGCTGGTCCTCACTGCCTCCTAGAACCCCTTCAAATGCCCCAGACAATTTGGCCCTCTCTGCTTTCCTGCAGACTCTAGCCTCAAAACACTTTTTTTCACTTTCGGCGGCCTCGGGAGAAAAAAAAAGACAAACGTCCAGCTTTTGCTGCCACAGCAAAGGTGCCAGCGGGAAAAGTGATGCTGGTTCTCACTGCCTCCTGGAACCCCTTCAAATGCCCCAGACAATTTGGCCCTCTCTGCTTTCCTGCAGACTCTAGCCTCAAAAGCACCTTTTTTCAGTTTTGGCGCCCTCGGGAGGAAAAAAGACAAACGTCCAGCTTTTGCTGCCACAGCAAATGTGCCAGCAGGGAAAAGTGATGCTGGTCCTCACTGCCTCCTGGAACACCTTCAAATGCCCCACACAATTTGGCCCTCTCTGCTTTCCTGCAGAATCTATCCTCAAAAGCACCTTTTTTCAGTTTTGGCGCCCTCGGGAGGAAAAATGATAAACGTCCAGGTTTTGCTGCCACAGCAAAGGTGCTAGCGGGGAAAAGTGATGCTGGTCCTCACTGCCTCCTGGAACCCCTTCAAATGCCCCAGACAATTTGGCCCTCTCTGCTTTCCTGCGCACTCTAGCCTCAAAAGCACCGTTTTTCATTTTCGGCGCTGTTTGGAGAAAAAAAGATAAACGTCCAGGTTTTGCTGCCACAGCAAAGGTGCCAGCGGGGAAAAGTGATGTTGGTCCTCACTGCCTCCTGGAACCCCTTCAAATGCCCCAGACAATTTGGCCCTCTCTGCTTTCCTGCGCACTCTAGCCTCAAAAGCACCGTTTTTCATTTTCGGCGCCCTCCGGAGGAAAAAAGACAAACGTCCAGCTTTTGCTGCCACAGCAAAGGTGCCAGCGGGGAAAAGTGATGCTGGTCCTCACTGCCTCCTGGAACACCTTCAAATGCCCCAGACAATTTGGCCCTCTCTGCTTTCCTGTGCACTCTAGCCTCAAAAGCACCTTTTTTCACTTTCTGCGCTGTTTGGAGCAAAAAAGACAAACGTCCAGCTTTTGCTGCCACAGCAAAGGTGCCAGCGGGGAAAAGTGATGCTGGTCCTCACTGCCTCCTGGAACCCCTTCAAATGCCCCACACAATTTGGCCCTCTCTGCTTTCCTGCAGAATCTATCCTCAAAAGCACCTTTTTTCAGTTTTGGCGCCCTCGGGAGGAAAAAAGATAAACGTCCAGGTTTTGCTGCCACAGCAAAGGTGCCAGCGGGGAAAAGTGATGCTGGTCCTCACTGCCTCCTGGAACCCCTTCAAATGCACCAGACAATTTGGCCCTCTCTGCTTTCCTGCTAACTCTAGCCTCAAAAGCACTGTTTTTCACTTTCGGCGCTGTTTGGAGCAAACAAGACAAAAGTCCAGGTTTTGCTGCCACAGCAAAGGTGCCAGCGGGGAAAAGTGATGCTGGTCCTCACTGCCTCCTGGAACCCCTTCAAATGCACCAGACAATTTGGCCCTCTCTGCTTTCCTGCTAACTCTAGCCTCAAAAGCACTGTTTTTCACTTTCGGCGCTGTTTGGAGCAAACAAGACAAAAGTCCAGGTTTTGCTGCCACAGCAAAGGTGCCAGCGGGGAAAAGTGATGCTGGTCCTCACTGCCTCCTGGAACCCCTTCAAATGCCCCAGACAATTTGGCCCTCTCTGCTTTCCTGCGCACTCTAGCCTCAAAAGCCCCTTTTTTCACTTTCTGTGCTGTTTGGAGCAAAAAAGACAAACGTCCAGCTTTTGCTGCCACAGCAAAGATGCCAGCGGGGAAAAGTGATGCTGGTCCTCACTGCCTCCTGGAACCTCTTCAAATGCCCCACACAATTTGGCCCTCTCTGCTTTCCTGCAGAATCTATCCTCAAAAGCACTTTTTTTCAGTTTTGGCGCCCTCGGGAGGAAAAAAGATAAACGTCCAGCTTTTGCTGCCACAGCAAAGGTGCTAGCGGGGAAAAGTGATGCTGGTCCTCACTGCCTCCTGGAACCCCTTCAAATACCCCAGACAATTTGGCCCTCTCTGCTTTCCTGCGCACTCTAGCCTCAAAAGCACCGTTTTTCATTTTCGGCGCTGTTTGGAGAAAAAAAGATGAATGTCCAGGTTTTGCTGCCACAGCAAAGGTGCCAGCGGGGAAAAGTGATGCTGGTCCTCACTGCCTCCTGGAACACCTTCAAATGCCCCAGACAATTTGGCCCTCTCTGCTTTCCTGCGGACTCTAGCCTCAAAAGCACCTTTTTTGACTTTCGGCGCTCTCCGGAAAAAAAAAGACAAACGTCCAGCTTTTGCTGCCACAGCAAAGGTTCCAGCGGGGAAAAGTGATGCTGGTCCTCACTGCCTCCTGGAACCCCTTCAAATGCCCCAGACAATTTGGCCCTCTCTGCTTTCCTGCTAACTCTAGCCTCAAAAGCACTGTTTTTCACTTTCGGCGCTGTTTGGAGCAAAAAAGACAAACGTCCAGCTTTTGCTGCCATAGCAAAGGTGCCAGCGGGGAAAAGTGATGCTGGTCCTCACTGCCTCCTGGAACCCCTTCAAATGCCCCAGACAATTTGGCCCTCTTTGCTTTCCTGCAGACTCTAGCCTCAAAAGCACCTTTTTTCAGTTTTGGCGCCCTCGGGAGGAAAAAAGACAAACGTCCAGCTTTTGCTGCCACAGCAAATGTGCCAGCAGGGAAAAGTGATGCTGGTCCTCACTGCCTCCTGGAACCCCTTCAAATGCCCCACACAATTTGGCCCTCTCTGCTTTCCTGCAGAATCTATCCTCAAAAGCACCTTTTTTCAGTTTTGGCGCCCTCGGGAGGAAAAATGATAAACGTCCAGGTTTTGCTGCCACAGCAAAGGTGCTAGCGGGGAAAAGTGATGCTGGTCCTCACTGCCTCCTGGAACCCCTTCAAATGCCCCAGACAATTTGGCCCTCTCTGCTTTCCTGCGCACTCTAGCCTCAAAAGCACCGTTTTTCATTTTCGGCGCTGTTTGGAGAAAAAAAGATAAACGTCCAGGTTTTGCTGCCACAGCAAAGGTGCCAGCGGGGAAAAGTGATGTTGGTCCTCACTGTCTCCTGGAACCCCTTCAAATGCCCCAGACAATTTGGCCCTCTCTGCTTTCCTGCGCACTCTAGCCTCAAAAGCACCGTTTTTCATTTTCGGCGCCCTTCGGAGGAAAAAAGACAAACGTCCAGCTTTTGCTGCCACAGCAAAGGTGCCAGCGGGGAAAAGTGATGCTGGTCCTCACTGCCTCCTGGAACACCTTCAAATGCCCCAGACAATTTGGCCCTCTCTGCTTTCCTGCTAACTCTAGCCTCAAAAGCACTGTTTTTCACTTTCAACGCTGTTTGGAGCAAAAAAGACAAAAGTCCAGGTTTTGCTGCCACAGCAAAGGTGCCAGCAGGGAAAAGTGATGCTGGTCCTCACTGCCTCCTGGAACCCCTTCAAATGCCCCAGACAATTTGGCCCTCTCTGCTTTCCTGCTAACTCTTGCCTCAAAAGCACTGTTTTTCACTTTCTGCGCTGTTTGGAGCAAAAAAGACAAACGTCCAGCTTTTGCTGCCATAGCAAAGGTGCCAGCGGGGAAAAGTGATGCTGGTCCTCACTGCCTCCTGGAACCCCTTCAAATGCACCAGACAATTTGGCCCTCTCTGCTTTCCTGCGCACTCTAGCCTCAAAAGCACCGTTTTTCATTTTCGGCGCTGTTTGGAGAAAAAAAGATAAACGTCCAGGTTTTGCTGCCACAGCAAAGGTGCCAGCGGGGAAAAGTGATGTTGGTCCTCACTGCCTCCTGGAACCCCTTCAAATGCCCCAGACAATTTGGCCCTCTCTGCTTTCCTGCGCACTCTAGCCTCAAAAGCACCGTTTTTCATTTTCGGTGCCCTCCGGAGGAAAAAAGACAAACGTCCAGCTTTTGCTGCCACAGCAAAGGTGCCAGCGGGGAAAAGTGATGCTGGTCCTCACTGCCTCCTGGAACACCTTCAAATGCCCCAGACAATTTGGTCCTCTCTGCTTTCCTGCGCACTCTAGCCTCAAAAGCACCTTTTTTCACTTTCAGCGCTGTTTGGAGCAAAAAAGACAAACGTCCAGCTTTTGCTGCCACAGCAAAGGTGCCAGCGGGGAAAAGTGATGCTGGTCCTCACTGCCTCCTGGAACCCCTTCAAATGCCCCACACAATTTGGCCCTCTCTGCTTTCCTGCAGAATCTATCCTGAAAAGCACCTTTTTTCAGTTTTGGCGCCCTCGGGAGGAAAAAAGACAAAAGTCCAGGTTTTGCTGCCACAGCAAAGGTGCCAGCGGGGAAAAGTGATGCTGGTCCTCACTGCCTCCTGGAACCCCTTCAAATGCCCCAGACAATTTGGCCCTCTCTGCTTTCCTGCGCACTCTAGCCTCAAAAGCAATGTTTTTCATTTTCGGCGCTGTTTGGAGAAAAAAAGATGAATGTCCAGGTTTTGCTGCCACAGCAAAGGTGCCAGCGGGGAAAAGTGATGCTGGTCCTCACTGCCTCCTGGAACACCTTCAAATGCCCCAGACAATTTGGCCCTCTCTGCTTTCCTGCGGACTCTAGCCTCAAAAGCACCTTTTTTGACTTTCGGCGCTCTCCGGAAAAAAAAAGACAAACGTCCGGGTTTTGCTGCCACAGCAAAGGTGCTAGCGGGGAAAAGTGATGCTGGTCCTCACTGCCTCCTGGAACACCTTCAAATGCCCCAGACAATTTGGCCCTCTCTGCTTTCCTGCGGACTCTAGCCTCAAAAGCACCTTTTTTGACTTTCGGCGCTCTCCGGAAAAAAAAAGACAAACGTCCAGCTTTTGCTGCCACAGCAAAGGTTCCAGCGGGGAAAAGTGATGCTGGTCCTCACTGCCTCCTGGAACCCCTTCAAATGCCCCAGACAATTTGGCCCTCTCTGCTTTCCTGCTAACACTTGCCTCAAAAGCACTGTTTTTCACTTTCGGCGCTGTTTGGAGCAAAAAAGACAAACGTCCAGCTTTTGCTGCCATAGCAAAGGTGCCAGCGGGGAAAAGTGATGCTGGTCCTCACTGCCTCCTGGAACCCCTTCAAATGCCCCAGACAATTTGGCCCTCTCTGCTTTCCTGCAGACTCTAGCCTCAAAACACGTTTTTTCACTTTCGGCGGCCTCGGGAGAAAAAAAAAGACAAACGTCCAGGTTTTGCTGCCACAGCAAAGGTGCCAGCGGGAAATATGATGCTGGTCCTCACTGCCTCCTGGAACCTCTTCAAATGCCCCAGACAATTTGGCCCTCTCTGCTTTCCTGCAGACTCTAGCCTCAAAAGCACCTTTTTTCAGTTTTGGCGCCCTCGGGAGGAAAAAAGACAAACGTCCAGCTTTTGCTGCCACAGCAAATGTGCCAGCAGGGAAAAGTGATGCTGGTCCTCACTGCCTCCTGGAACCCCTTCAAATGCCCCACACAATTTGGCCCTCTCTGCTTTCCTGCAGAATCTATCCTCAAAAGCACCTTTTTTCAGTTTTGGCGCCCTCGGGAGGAAAAATGATAAACGTCCAGGTTTTGCTGCCACAGCAAAGGTGCTAGCGGGGAAAAGTGATGCTGGTCCTCACTGCCTCCTGGAACCCCTTCAAATGCCCCAGACAATTTGGCCCTCTCTGCTTTCCTGCGCACTCTAGCCTCAAAAGCACCGTTTTTCATTTTCGGCGCTGTTTGGAGAAAAAAAGATAAACGTCCAGGTTTTGCTGCCACAGCAAAGGTGCCAGCGGGGAAAAGTGATGTTGGTCCTCACTGTCTCCTGGAACCCCTTCAAATGCCCCAGACAATTTGGCCCTCTCTGCTTTCCTGCGCACTCTAGCCTCAAAAGCACCGTTTTTCATTTTCGGCGCCCTTCGGAGGAAAAAAGACAAACGTCCAGCTTTTGCTGCCACAGCAAAGGTGCCAGCGGGGAAAAGTGATGCTGGTCCTCACTGCCTCCTGGAACACCTTCAAATGCCCCAGACAATTTGGCCCTCTCTGCTTTCCTGCTAACTCTAGCCTCAAAAGCACTGTTTTTCACTTTCAACGCTGTTTGGAGCAAAAAAGACAAAAGTCCAGGTTTTGCTGCCACAGCAAAGGTGCCAGCGGGGAAAAGTGATGCTGGTCCTCACTGCCTCCTGGAACCCCTTCAAATGCCGCAGACAATTTGGCCCTCTCTGCTTTCCTGCTAACTCTTGCCTCAAAAGCACTGTTTTTCACTTTCTGCGCTGTTTGGAGCAAAAAAGACAAACGTCCAGCTTTTGCTGCCATAGCAAAGGTGCCAGCGGGGAAAAGTGATGCTGGTCCTCACTGCCTCCTGGAACCCCTTCAAATGCCCCAGACAATTTGGCCCTCTCTGCTTTTCTGCAGACTCTATCCTCAAAACACCTTTTTTCACTTTCGGCGGCCTCGGGAGAAAAAAAAAACACAAACGTCCAGGTTTTGCTGCCACAGCAAAGGTGCCAGCGGGGAAAAGTGATGCTGGTCCTCACTGCCTCCTGGAACCCCTTCAAATGCCCTAGGCAATTTGGCCCTCTCTGCTTTCCTGCGGACTCTATCCTCAAAAGCACCTTTTTTCACTTTCGGCGCTGTTTGGAGCAAAAAAGACAAACGTCCAGCTTTTGCTGCCACAGCAAAGGTGCTAGCGGGGAAAAGTGATGCTGGTCCTCACTGCCTCCTGGAACCCCTTCAAATGCCCCAGACAATTTGGCCCTCTCTGCTTTCCTGCGCACTCTAGCCTCAAAAGCACCTTTTTTCACTTTCGGCGCTGTTTGGAGCAAAAAATAAAAACGTCCAGCTTTTGCTGCCACAGCAAAGGTGCCAGCGGGGAAAAGTGATGCTGGTCCTCACTGCCTCCTGGAACACCTTCAAATGCCCCAGACAATTTGGCCCTCTCTGCTTTCCTGCTAACTCTAGCCTCAAAAGCACCTTTTTTCACTTTCAGCGCTGTTTGGAGCAAAAAAGACAAAAGTCCAGGTTTTGCTGCCACAGCAAAGGTGCCAGGGGGAAAAGTGATGCTGGTCCTCACTGCCTCCTGGAACCCCTTCAAATGCCCCAGACAATTTGGCCCTCTCTGCTTTCCTGCGCACTCTAGCCTTAAAAGCACCTTTTTTCACTTTGAACGCCCCCCGGAGGAAAAAAAACAAACGTCCAGCTTTTGCTGCCACAGCAAAGGTGCCAGCGGGGAAAAGTGATGCTCGTCCTCACTGCCTCCTGGAACCCCTTCAAATGCCCCAGACAATTTGGCCCTCTCTGCTTTTCTGCAGACTCTATCCTCAAAACACCTTTTTTCACTTTCGGCGCTGTTTCGAGCAAAAAAGACAAACGTCCGGGTTTTGCTGCCACAGCAAAGGTGCCAGCGGGGAAAAGTGATGCTGGTCCTCACTGCCTCCTGGAACCCCTTCAAATGCCCCAGACAATTTGGCCCTCTCTGCTTTCCTGCAGACTCCATCCTTGAAAGCACCTGTTTTCACTTTCGGCGCTGTTTGGAGCAAAAAAGACAGACGTCCGGGTTTTGCTGCCACAGCAAACGTGACAGCGGGGAAAAGTGATGCTGGTCCTCACTGCCTCCTGGAACACCTTCAAATGCCCCAGACAATTTGGCCCTCTCTGCTTTCCTGCGCACTCTAGCCTCAAAAGCACCTTTTTTCAATTTCAACGCTGTTTGGAGCAAAAAGGACAAAAGTCCAGGTTTTGCTGCCACAGCAAAGGTGCCAGCGGGGAAAAGTGATGCTGGTCCTCACTGCCTCCTGGAACCCCTTCAAATGCCCCAGACAATTTGGCCCTCTCTGCTTTTCTGCAGAATCTATCCTCAAAAGCAGCTTTTTTCAGTTTTGGCGCCCTCGGGAGGAAAAAAGATAAACGTCCAGCTTTTGCTGCCACAGCAAAGGTGCCAGCGGGGAAAAGTGATGCT
The DNA here is from genome assembly GCF_965231255.1 of Vanellus vanellus. Classification (NCBI taxonomy): domain Eukaryota; kingdom Metazoa; phylum Chordata; class Aves; order Charadriiformes; family Charadriidae; genus Vanellus; species Vanellus vanellus. Next base: position 624,465 of record NW_028127962.1, read on the forward strand.
GGTCCTCACTGCCTCCTGGAACCCCTTCAAATGCCCCAGACAATTTGGCCCTCTCTGCTTTCCTGCTAACTCTAGCCTCAAAAGCACCGTTTTTCATTTTCGGCGCTGTTTGGAGAAAAAAAGATAAACGTCCAGGTTTTGCTGACACAGCAAAGGTGCCAGCGGGGAAAAGTGATGCTGGTCCTCACTGCCTCCTGGAACCCCTTCAAATGCCCAAGACAATTTGGCCCTCTCTGCTTTCCTGCGCACTCTAGCCTCAAAAGCACCTTTTTTCACTTTTGGCGCCCCCCGGAGGAAAAAAAACAAACGTCCAGCTTTTGCTGCCACAGCAAAGGTGCCAGCGGGGAAAAGTGATGCTGGTCCTCACTGCCTCCTAGAACCCCTTCAAATATCCCAGACAATTTGGCCCTCTCTGCTTTCCTGCAGACTCTAGCCTCAAAACACTTTTTTTCACTTTCGGCGGCCTCGGGAGAAAAAAAAAGACAAACGTCCAGGTTTTGCTGCCACAGCAAAGGTGCCAGCGGGAAAAGTGATGCTGGTTCTCACTGCCTCCTGGAACCCCTTCAAATGCCCCAGACAATTTGGCCCTCTCTGCTTTCCTGCAGACTCTAGCCTCAAAAGCACCTTTTTTCAGTTTTGGCGCCCTCGGGAGGAAAAAAGACAAACGTCCAGCTTTTGCTGCCACAGCAAATGTGCCAGCAGGGAAAAGTGATGCTGGTCCTCACTGCCTCCTGGAACCCCTTCAAATGCACCAGACAATTTGGCCCTCTCTGCTTTCCTGCTAACTCTAGCCTCAAAAGCACTGTTTTTCACTTTCGGCGCTGTTTGGAGCAAACAAGACAAAAGTCCAGGTTTTGCTGCCACAGCAAAGGTGCCAGCGGGGAAAAGTGATGCTGGTCCTCACTGCCTCCTGGAACCCCTTCAAATGCACCAGACAATTTGGCCCTCTCTGCTTTCCTGCTAACTCTAGCCTCAAAAGCACTGTTTTTCACTTTCGGCGCTGTTTGGAGCAAACAAGACAAAAGTCCAGGTTTTGCTGCCACAGCAAAGGTGCCAGCGGGGAAAAGTGATGCTGGTCCTCACTGCCTCCTGGAACCCCTTCAAATGCCCCAGACAATTTGGCCCTCTCTGCTTTCCTGCGCACTCTAGCCTCAAAAGCCCCTTTTTTCACTTTCTGTGCTGTTTGGAGCAAAAAAGACAAACGTCCAGCTTTTGCTGCCACAGCAAAGATGCCAGCGGGGAAAAGTGATGCTGGTCCTCACTGCCTCCTGGAACCTCTTCAAATGCCCCACACAATTTGGCCCTCTCTGCTTTCCTGCAGAATCTATCCTCAAAAGCACTTTTTTTCAGTTTTGGCGCCCTCGGGAGGAAAAAAGATAAACGTCCAGCTTTTGCTGCCACAGCAAAGGTGCTAGCGGGGAAAAGTGATGCTGGTCCTCACTGCCTCCTGGAACCCCTTCAAATACCCCAGACAATTTGGCCCTCTCTGCTTTCCTGCGCACTCTAGCCTCAAAAGCACCGTTTTTCATTTTCGGCGCTGTTTGGAGAAAAAAAGATGAATGTCCAGGTTTTGCTGCCACAGCAAAGGTGCCAGCGGGGAAAAGTGATGCTGGTCCTCACTGCCTCCTGGAACACCTTCAAATGCCCCAGACAATTTGGCCCTCTCTGCTTTCCTGCGGACTCTAGCCTCAAAAGCACCTTTTTTGACTTTCGGCGCTCTCCGGAAAAAAAAAGACAAACGTCCAGCTTTTGCTGCCACAGCAAAGGTTCCAGCGGGGAAAAGTGATGCTGGTCCTCACTGCCTCCTGGAACCCCTTCAAATGCCCCAGACAATTTGGCCCTCTCTGCTTTCCTGCTAACTCTAGCCTCAAAAGCACTGTTTTTCACTTTCGGCGCTGTTTGGAGCAAAAAAGACAAACGTCCAGCTTTTGCTGCCATAGCAAAGGTGCCAGCGGGGAAAAGTGATGCTGGTCCTCACTGCCTCCTGGAACCCCTTCAAATGCCCCAGACAATTTGGCCCTCTCTGCTTTCCTGCAGACTCTAGCCTCAAAACACGTTTTTTCACTTTCGGCGGCCTCGGGAGAAAAAAAAAGACAAACGTCCAGGTTTTGCTGCCACAGCAAATGTGCCAGCAGGGAAAAGTGATGCTGGTCCTCACTGCCTCCTGGAACCCCTTCAAATGCCCCACACAATTTGGCCCTCTCTGCTTTCCTGCAGAATCTATCCTCAAAAGCACCTTTTTTCAGTTTTGGCGCCCTCGGGAGGAAAAATGATAAACGTCCAGGTTTTGCTGCCACAGCAAAGGTGCTAGCGGGGAAAAGTGATGCTGGTCCTCACTGCCTCCTGGAACCCCTTCAAATGCCCCAGACAATTTGGCCCTCTCTGCTTTCCTGCGCACTCTAGCCTCAAAAGCACCGTTTTTCATTTTCGGCGCTGTTTGGAGAAAAAAAGATAAACGTCCAGGTTTTGCTGCCACAGCAAAGGTGCCAGCGGGGAAAAGTGATGTTGGTCCTCACTGTCTCCTGGAACCCCTTCAAATGCCCCAGACAATTTGGCCCTCTCTGCTTTCCTGCGCACTCTAGCCTCAAAAGCACCGTTTTTCATTTTCGGCGCCCTTCGGAGGAAAAAAGACAAACGTCCAGCTTTTGCTGCCACAGCAAAGGTGCCAGCGGGGAAAAGTGATGCTGGTCCTCACTGCCTCCTGGAACACCTTCAAATGCCCCAGACAATTTGGCCCTCTCTGCTTTCCTGCTAACTCTAGCCTCAAAAGCACTGTTTTTCACTTTCAACGCTGTTTGGAGCAAAAAAGACAAAAGTCCAGGTTTTGCTGCCACAGCAAAGGTGCCAGCGGGGAAAAGTGATGCTGGTCCTCACTGCCTCCTGGAACCCCTTCAAATGCCCCAGACAATTTGGCCCTCTCTGCTTTCCTGCTAACTCTTGCCTCAAAAGCACTGTTTTTCACTTTCTGCGCTGTTTGGAGCAAAAAAGACAAACGTCCAGCTTTTGCTGCCATAGCAAAGGTGCCAGCGGGGAAAAGTGATGCTGGTCCTCACTGCCTCCTGGAACCCCTTCAAATGCACCAGACAATTTGGCCCTCTCTGCTTTCCTGCGCACTCTAGCCTCAAAAGCACCGTTTTTCATTTTCGGCGCTGTTTGGAGAAAAAAAGATAAACGTCCAGGTTTTGCTGCCACAGCAAAGGTGCCAGCGGGGAAAAGTGATGTTGGTCCTCACTGCCTCCTGGAACCCCTTCAAATGCCCCAGACAATTTGGCCCTCTCTGCTTTCCTGCGCACTCTAGCCTCAAAAGCACCGTTTTTCATTTTCGGTGCCCTCCGGAGGAAAAAAGACAAACGTCCAGCTTTTGCTGCCACAGCAAAGGTGCCAGCGGGGAAAAGTGATGCTGGTCCTCACTGCCTCCTGGAACACCTTCAAATGCCCCAGACAATTTGGTCCTCTCTGCTTTCCTGCGCACTCTAGCCTCAAAAGCACCTTTTTTCACTTTCAGCGCTGTTTGGAGCAAAAAAGACAAACGTCCAGCTTTTGCTGCCACAGCAAAGGTGCCAGCGGGGAAAAGTGATGCTGGTCCTCACTGCCTCCTGGAACCCCTTCAAATGCCCCACACAATTTGGCCCTCTCTGCTTTCCTGCAGAATCTATCCTGAAAAGCACCTTTTTTCAGTTTTGGCGCCCTCGGGAGGAAAAAAGACAAAAGTCCAGGTTTTGCTGCCACAGCAAAGGTGCCAGCGGGGAAAAGTGATGCTGGTCCTCACTGCCTCCTGGAACCCCTTCAAATGCCCCAGACAATTTGGCCCTCTCTGCTTTCCTGCGCACTCTAGCCTCAAAAGCACCGTTTTTCATTTTCGGCGCTGTTTGGAGCAAAAAAGATGAATGTCCAGGTTTTGCTGCCACAGCAAAGGTGCCAGCGGGGAAAAGTGATGCTGGTCCTCACTGCCTCCTGGAACACCTTCAAATGCCCCAGACAATTTGGCCCTCTCTGCTTTCCTGCGGACTCTAGCCTCAAAAGCACCTTTTTTGACTTTCGGCGCTCTCTGGAAAAAAAAAGACAAACGTCCGGGTTTTGCTGCCACAGCAAAGGTGCTAGCGGGGAAAAGTGATGCTGGTCCTCACTGCCTCCTGGAACACCTTCAAATGCCCCAGACAATTTGGCCCTCTCTGCTTTCCTGCGCACTCTAGCCTCAAAAGCACCTTTTTTGACTTTCGGCGCTCTCCGGAAAAAAAAAGACAAACGTCCAGCTTTTGCTGCCACAGCAAAGGTTCCAGCGGGGAAAAGTGATGCTGGTCCTCACTGCCTCCTGGAACCCCTTCAAATGCCCCAGACAATTTGGCCCTCTCTGCTTTCCTGCTAACTCTAGCCTCAAAAGCACTGTTTTTCACTTTCGGCGCTGTTTGGAGCAAAAAAGACAAACGTCCAGCTTTTGCTGCCATAGCAAAGGTGCCAGCGGGGAAAAGTGATGCTGGTCCTCACTGCCTCCTGGAACCCCTTCAAATGCCCCAGACAATTTGGCCCTCTCTGCTTTCCTGCAGACTCTAGCCTCAAAACACGTTTTTTCACTTTCGGCGGCCTCGGGAGAAAAAAAAAGACAAACGTCCAGGTTTTGCTGCCACAGCAAAGGTGACAGCGGGAAATATGATGCTGGTCCTCACTGCCTCCTGGAACCTCTTCAAATGCCCCAGACAATTTGGCCCTCTCTGCTTTCCTGCAGACTCTAGCCTCAAAAGCACCTTTTTTCAGTTTTGGCGCCCTCGGGAGGAAAAAAGACAAACGTCCAGCTTTTGCTGCCACAGCAAATGTGCCAGCAGGGAAAAGTGATGCTGGTCCTCACTGCCTCCTGGAACCCCTTCAAATGCACCAGACAATTTGGCCCTCTCTGCTTTCCTGCAGAATCTATCCTCAAAAGCACCTTTTTTCAGTTTTGGCGCCCTCGGGAGGAAAAATGATAAACGTCCAGGTTTTGCTGCCACAGCAAAGGTGCTAGCGGGGAAAAGTGATGCTGGTCCTCACTGCCTCCTGGAACCCCTTCAAATGCCCCAGACAATTTGGCCCTCTCTGCTTTCCTGCGCACTCTAGCCTCAAAAGCACCGTTTTTCATTTTCGGCGCTGTTTGGAGAAAAAAAGATAAACGTCCAGGTTTTGCTGCCACAGCAAAGGTGCCAGCGGGGAAAAGTGATGTTGGTCCTCACTGTCTCCTGGAACCCCTTCAAATGCCCCAGACAATTTGGCCCTCTCTGCTTTCCTGCGCACTCTAGCCTCAAAAGCACCGTTTTTCATTTTCGGCGCCCTTCGGAGGAAAAAAGACAAACGTCCAGCTTTTGCTGCCACAGCAAAGGTGCCAGCGGGGAAAAGTGATGCTGGTCCTCACTGCCTCCTGGAACACCTTCAAATGCCCCAGACAATTTGGCCCTCTCTGCTTTCCTGCTAACTCTAGCCTCAAAAGCACTGTTTTTCACTTTCAACGCTGTTTGGAGCAAAAAAGACAAAAGTCCAGGTTTTGCTGCCACAGCAAAGGTGCCAGCGGGGAAAAGTGATGCTGGTCCTCACTGCCTCCTGGAACCCCTTCAAATGCCCCAGACAATTTGGCCCTCTCTGCTTTCCTGCTAACTCTTGCCTCAAAAGCACTGTTTTTCACTTTCTGCGCTGTTTGGAGCAAAAAAGACAAACGTCCAGCTTTTGCTGCCATAGCAAAGGTGCCAGCGGGGAAAAGTGATGCTGGTCCTCACTGCCTCCTGGAACCCCTTCAAATGCCCCAGACAATTTGGCCCTCTCTGCTTTTCTGCAGACTCTATCCTCAAAACACCTTTTTTCACTTTCGGCGGCCTCGGGAGAAAAAAAAAACACAAACGTCCAGGTTTTGCTGCCACAGCAAAGGTGCCAGCGGGGAAAAGTGATGCTGGTCCTCACTGCCTCCTGGAACCCCTTCAAATGCCCTAGGCAATTTGGCCCTCTCTGCTTTCCTGCGGACTCTATCCTCAAAAGCACCTTTTTTCACTTTCGGCGCTGTTTGGAGCAAAAAAGACAAACGTCCAGCTTTTGCTGCCACAGCAAAGGTGCTAGCGGGGAAAAGTGATGCTGGTCCTCACTGCCTCCTGGAACCCCTTCAAATGCCCCAGACAATTTGGCCCTCTCTGCTTTCCTGCGCACTCTAGCCTCAAAAGCACCTTTTTTCACTTTCGGCGCTGTTTGGAGCAAAAAATAAAAACGTCCAGTTTTGCTGCCACAGCAAAGGTGCCAGCGGGGAAAAGTGATGCTGGTCCTCACTGCCTCCTGGAACACCTTCAAATGCCCCAGACAATTTGGCCCTCTCTGCTTTCCTGCTAACTCTAGCCTCAAAAGCACCTTTTTTCACTTTCAGCGCTGTTTGGAGCAAAAAAGACAAAAGTCCAGGTTTTGCTGCCACAGCAAAGGTGCCAGGGGGAAAAGTGATGCTGGTCCTCACTGCCTCCTGGAACCCCTTCAAATGCCCCAGACAATTTGGCCCTCTCTGCTTTCCTGCGCACTCTAGCCTTAAAAGCACCTTTTTTCACTTTGAACGCCCCCCGGAGGAAAAAAAACAAACGTCCAGCTTTTGCTGCCACAGCAAAGGTGCCAGCGGGGAAAAGTGATGCTCGTCCTCACTGCCTCCTGGAACCCCTTCAAATGCCCCAGACAATTTGGCCCTCTCTGCTTTTCTGCAGACTCTATCCTCAAAACACCTTTTTTCACTTTCGGCGCTGTTTGGAGCAAAAAAGACAAACGTCCGGGTTTTGCTGCCACAGCAAAGGTGCCAGCGGGGAAAAGTGATGCTGGTCCTCACTGCCTCCTGGAACCCCTTCAAATGCCCCAGACAATTTGGCCCTCTCTACTTTCCTGCAGACTCCATCCTTGAAAGCACCTGTTTTCGCTTTCGGCGCTGTTTGGAGCAAAAAAGACAGACGTCCGGGTTTTGCTGCCACAGCAAACGTGACAGCGGGGAAAAGTGATGCTGGTCCTCACTGCCTCCTGGAACACCTTCAAATGCCCCAGACAATTTGGCCCTCTCTGCTTTCCTGCGCACTCTAGCCTCAAAAGCACCTTTTTTCAATTTCAACGCTGTTTGGAGCAAAAAGGACAAAAGTCCAGGTTTTGCTGCCACAGCAAAGGTGCCAGCGGGGAAAAGTGATGCTGGTCCTCACTGCCTCCTGGAACCCCTTCAAATGCCCCAGACAATTTGGCCCTCTCTGCTTTTCTGCAGAATCTATCCTCAAAAGCAGCTTTTTTCAGTTTTGGCGCCCTCGGGAGGAAAAAAGATAAACGTCCAGCTTTTGCTGCCACAGCAAAGGTGCCAGCGGGGAAAAGTGATGCTGGTCCTCACTGCCTCCTGGAACCCCTTCAAATGCCCCAGACAATTTGGCCCTCTCTGCTTTCCTGCTAACTCTAGCCTCAAAAGCACCGTTTTTCATTTTCGGCGCTGTTTGGAGAAAAAAAGATAAACGTCCAGGTTTTGCTGACACAGCAAAGGTGCCAGCGGGGAAAAGTGATGCTGGTCCTCACTGCCTCCTGGAACCCCTTCAAATGCCCAAGACAATTTGGCCCTCTCTGCTTTCCTGCGCACTCTAGCCTCAAAAGCACCTTTTTTCACTTTTGGCGCCCCCCGGAGGAAAAAAAACAAACGTCCAGCTTTTGCTGCCACAGCAAAGGTGCCAGCGGGGAAAAGTGATGCTGGTCCTCACTGCCTCCTAGAACCCCTTCAAATATCCCAGACAATTTGGCCCTCTCTGCTTTCCTGCAGACTCTAGCCTCAAAACACTTTTTTTCACTTTCGGCGGCCTCGGGAGAAAAAAAAAGACAAACGTCCAGGTTTTGCTGCCACAGCAAAGGTGCCAGCGGGAAAAGTGATGCTGGTTCTCACTGCCTCCTGGAACCCCTTCAAATGCCCCAGACAATTTGGCCCTCTCTGCTTTCCTGCAGACTCTAGCCTCAAAAGCACCTTTTTTCAGTTTTGGCGCCCTCGGGAGGAAAAAAGACAAACGTCCAGCTTTTGCTGCCACAGCAAATGTGCCAGCAGGGAAAAGTGATGCTGGTCCTCACTGCCTCCTGGAACACCTTCAAATGCCCCACACAATTTGGCCCTCTCTGCTTTCCTGCAGAATCTATCCTCAAAAGCACCTTTTTTGAGTTTTGGCGCCCTCGGGAGGAAAAATGATAAACGTCCAGGTTTTGCTGCCACAGCAAAGGTGCTAGCGGGGAAAAGTGATGCTGGTCCTCACTGCCTCCTGGAACCCCTTCAAATGCCCCAGACAATTTGGCCCTCTCTGCTTTCCTGCGCACTCTAGCCTCAAAAGCACCGTTTTTCATTTTCGGCGCTGTTTGGAGAAAAAAAGATAAACGTCCAGGTTTTGCTGCCACAGCAAAGGTGCCAGCGGGGAAAAGTGATGTTGGTCCTCACTGCCTCCTGGAACCCCTTCAAATGCCCCAGACAATTTGGCCCTCTCTGCTTTCCTGCGCACTCTAGCCTCAAAAGCACCGTTTTTCATTTTCGGCGCCCTCCGGAGGAAAAAAGACAAACGTCCAGCTTTTGCTGCCACAGCAAAGGTGCCAGCGGGGAAAAGTGATGCTGGTCCTCACTGCCTCCTGGAACACCTTCAAATGCCCCAGACAATTTGGCCCTCTCTGCTTTCCTGCGCACTCTAGCCTCAAAAGCACCTTTTTTCACTTTCTGCGCTGTTTGGAGCAAAAAAGACAAACGTCCAGCTTTTGCTGCCACAGCAAAGGTGCCAGCGGGGAAAAGTGATGCTGGTCCTCACTGCCTCCTGGAACCCCTTCAAATGCCCCACACAATTTGGCCCTCTCTGCTTTCCTGCAGAATCTATCCTGAAAAGCACCTTTTTTCAGTTTTGGCGCCCTCGGGAGGAAAAAAGATAAACGTCCAGGTTTTGCTGCCACAGCAAAGGTGCCAGCAGGGAAAAGTGATGCTGGTCCTCACTGCCTCCTGGAACCCCTTCAAATGCCCCAGACAATTTGGCCCTCTCTGCTTTCCTGCGCACTCTAGCCTCAAAAGCACCTTTTTTCACTTTCGGCGCTGTTTGGAGCAAAAAAGACAAACGTCCGGGTTTTGCTGCCACAGCAAAGGTGCCAGCGGGGAAAAGTGATGCTGGTCCTCACTGCCTCCTGGAACCCCTTCAAATGCACCAGACAATTTGGCCCTCTCTGCTTTCCTGCGGACTCTAGCCTCAAAAGCACCTTTTTTGACTTTCGGCGCTCTCCGGAAAAAAAAAGACAAACGTCCAGGTTTTGCTGCCACAGCAAAGGTGCCAGCGGGGAAAAGTGATGCTGGTCCTCACTGCCTCCTGGAACCCCTTCAAATGCCCCAGACAATTTGGCCCTCTCTGCTTTCCTGCGCAGTCTAGCCTCAAAAGCACTGTTTTTCACTTTCTGCGCTGTTTGGAGCAAAAAAGACAAACGTCCAGCTTTTGCTGCCATAGCAAAGGTGCCAGCGGGGAAAAGTGATGCTGGTCCTCACTGCCTCCTGGAACCCCTTCAAATGCCCCAGACAATTTGGCCCTCTCTGCTTTTCTGCAGACTCTATCCTCAAAACACCTTTTTTCACTTTCGGCGGCCTCGGGAGAAAAAAAAAACACAAACGTCCAGGTTTTGCTGCCACAGCAAAGGTGCCAGCGGGGAAAAGTGATGCTGGTCCTCACTGCCTCCTGGAACCCCTTCAAATGCCCTAGGCAATTTGGCCCTCTCTGCTTTCCTGCGGACTCTATCCTCAAAAGCACCTTTTTTCACTTTCGGCGCTGTTTGGAGCAAAAAAGACAAACGTCCAGCTTTTGCTGCCACAGCAAAGGTGCTAGCGGGGAAAAGTGATGCTGGTCCTCACTGCCTCCTGGAACCCCTTCAAATGCCCCAGACAATTTGGCCCTCTCTGCTTTCCTGCGCACTCTAGCCTCAAAAGCACCTTTTTTCACTTTCGGCGCTGTTTGGAGCAAAAAATAAAAACGTCCAGTTTTGCTGCCACAGCAAAGGTGCCAGCGGGGAAAAGTGATGCTGGTCCTCACTGCCTCCTGGAACACCTTCAAATGCCCCAGACAATTTGGCCCTCTCTGCTTTCCTGCTAACTCTAGCCTCAAAAGCACCTTTTTTCACTTTCAGCGCTGTTTGGAGCAAAAAAGACAAAAGTCCAGGTTTTGCTGCCACAGCAAAGGTGCCAGGGGGAAAAGTGATGCTGGTCCTCACTGCCTCCTGGAACCCCTTCAAATGCCCCAGACAATTTGGCCCTCTCTGCTTTCCTGCGCACTCTAGCCTTAAAAGCACCTTTTTTCACTTTGAACGCCCCCCGGAGGAAAAAAAACAAACGTCCAGCTTTTGCTGCCACAGCAAAGGTGCCAGCGGGGAAAAGTGATGCTCGTCCTCACTGCCTCCTGGAACCCCTTCAAATGCCCCAGACAATTTGGCCCTCTCTGCTTTTCTGCAGACTCTATCCTCAAAACACCTTTTTTCACTTTCGGCGCTGTTTGGAGCAAAAAAGACAAACGTCCGGGTTTTGCTGCCACAGCAAAGGTGCCAGCGGGGAAAAGTGATGCTGGTCCTCACTGCCTCCTGGAACCCCTTCAAATGCCCCAGACAATTTGGCCCTCTCTACTTTCCTGCAGACTCCATCCTTGAAAGCACCTGTTTTCGCTTTCGGCGCTGTTTGGAGCAAAAAAGACAGACGTCCGGGTTTTGCTGCCACAGCAAACGTGACAGCGGGGAAAAGTGATGCTGGTCCTCACTGCCTCCTGGAACACCTTCAAATGCCCCAGACAATTTGGCCCTCTCTGCTTTCCTGCGCACTCTAGCCTCAAAAGCACCTTTTTTCAATTTCAACGCTGTTTGGAGCAAAAAGGACAAAAGTCCAGGTTTTGCTGCCACAGCAAAGGTGCCAGCGGGGAAAAGTGATGCTGGTCCTCACTGCCTCCTGGAACCCCTTCAAATGCCCCAGACAATTTGGCCCTCTCTGCTTTTCTGCAGAATCTATCCTCAAAAGCAGCTTTTTTCAGTTTTGGCGCCCTCGGGAGGAAAAAAGATAAACGTCCAGCTTTTGCTGCCACAGCAAAGGTGCCAGCGGGGAAAAGTGATGCTGGTCCTCACTGCCTCCTGGAACCCCTTCAAATGCCCCAGACAATTTGGCCCTCTCTGCTTTCCTGCTAACTCTAGCCTCAAAAGCACCGTTTTTCATTTTCGGCGCTGTTTGGAGAAAAAAAGATAAACGTCCAGGTTTTGCTGACACAGCAAAGGTGCCAGCGGGGAAAAGTGATGCTGGTCCTCACTGCCTCCTGGAACCCCTTCAAATGCCCAAGACAATTTGGCCCTCTCTGCTTTCCTGCGCACTCTAGCCTCAAAAGCACCTTTTTTCACTTTTGGCGCCCCCCGGAGGAAAAAAAACAAACGTCCAGCTTTTGCTGCCACAGCAAAGGTGCCAGCGGGGAAAAGTGATGCTGGTCCTCACTGCCTCCTAGAACCCCTTCAAATATCCCAGACAATTTGGCCCTCTCTGCTTTCCTGCAGACTCTAGCCTCAAAACACTTTTTTTCACTTTCGGCGGCCTCGGGAGAAAAAAAAAGACAAACGTCCAGGTTTTGCTGCCACAGCAAAGGTGCCAGCGGGAAAAGTGATGCTGGTTCTCACTGCCTCCTGGAACCCCTTCAAATGCCCCAGACAATTTGGCCCTCTCTGCTTTCCTGCAGACTCTAGCCTCAAAAGCACCTTTTTTCAGTTTTGGCGCCCTCGGGAGGAAAAAAGACAAACGTCCAGCTTTTGCTGCCACAGCAAATGTGCCAGCAGGGAAAAGTGATGCTGGTCCTCACTGCCTCCTGGAACACCTTCAAATGCCCCACACAATTTGGCCCTCTCTGCTTTCCTGCAGAATCTATCCTCAAAAGCACCTTTTTTGAGTTTTGGCGCCCTCGGGAGGAAAAATGATAAACGTCCAGGTTTTGCTGCCACAGCAAAGGTGCTAGCGGGGAAAAGTGATGCTGGTCCTCACTGCCTCCTGGAACCCCTTCAAATGCCCCAGACAATTTGGCCCTCTCTGCTTTCCTGCGCACTCTAGCCTCAAAAGCACCGTTTTTCATTTTCGGCGCTGTTTGGAGAAAAAAAGATAAACGTCCAGGTTTTGCTGCCACAGCAAAGGTGCCAGCGGGGAAAAGTGATGTTGGTCCTCACTGCCTCCTGGAACCCCTTCAAATGCCCCAGACAATTTGGCCCTCTCTGCTTTCCTGCGCACTCTAGCCTCAAAAGCACCGTTTTTCATTTTCGGCGCCCTCCGGAGGAAAAAAGACAAACGTCCAGCTTTTGCTGCCACAGCAAAGGTGCCAGCGGGGAAAAGTGATGCTGGTCCTCACTGCCTCCTGGAACACCTTCAAATGCCCCAGACAATTTGGCCCTCTCTGCTTTCCTGCGCACTCTAGCCTCAAAAGCACCTTTTTTCACTTTCTGCGCTGTTTGGAGCAAAAAAGACAAACGTCCAGCTTTTGCTGCCACAGCAAAGGTGCCAGCGGGGAAAAGTGATGCTGGTCCTCACTGCCTCCTGGAACCCCTTCAAATGCCCCACACAATTTGGCCCTCTCTGCTTTCCTGCAGAATCTATCCTGAAAAGCACCTTTTTTCAGTTTTGGCGCCCTCGGGAGGAAAAAAGATAAACGTCCAGGTTTTGCTGCCACAGCAAAGGTGCCAGCAGGGAAAAGTGATGCTGGTCCTCACTGCCTCCTGGAACCCCTTCAAATGCACCAGACAATTTGGCCCTCTCTGCTTTCCTGCGCACTCTAGCCTCAAAAGCACCTTTTTTCACTTTCGGCGCTGTTTGGAGCAAAAAAGACAAACGTCCGGGTTTTGCTGCCACAGCAAAGGTGCCAGCGGGGAAAAGTGATGCTGGTCCTCACTGCCTCCTGGAACCCCTTCAAATGCACCAGACAATTTGGCCCTCTCTGCTTTCCTGCGGACTCTAGCCTCAAAAGCACCTTTTTTGACTTTCGGCGCTCTCCGGAAAAAAAAAGACAAACGTCCAGGTTTTGCTGCCACAGCAAAGGTGCCAGCGGGGAAAAGTGATGCTGGTCCTCACTGCCTCCTGGAACCCCTTCAAATGCCCCAGACAATTTGGCCCTCTCTGCTTTCCTGCGCAGTCTAGCCTCAAAAGCACTGTTTTTCACTTTCGGCGCTGTTTGATGCAAATAAGACAAACGTCCAGCTTTTGCTGCCATAGCAAAGGTTCCAGCGGGGAAAAGTGATGCTGGTCCTCACTGCCTCCTGGAACCCCTTCAAATGCACCAGACAATTTGGCCCTCTCTGCTTTCCTGCTAACTCTAGCCTCAAAAGCACCTTTTTTCACTTTCAACGCTGTTTGGAGCAAACAAGTCAAAAGTCCAGGTTTTGCTGCCACAGCAAAGGTGCCAGCGGGGAAAAGTGATGCTGGTCCTCACTGCCTCCTGGAACCCCTTCAAATGCCCCAGACAATTTGGCCCTCTCTGCTTTCCTGCGCACTCTAGCCTCAAAAGCCCCTTTTTTCACTTTCTGTGCTGTTTGGAGCAAAAAAGACAAACGTCCAGCTTTTGCTGCCACAGCAAAGGTGCCAGCGGGGAAAAGTGATGCTGGTCCTCACTGCCTCCTGGAACCTCTTCAAATGCCCCACACAATTTGGCCCTCTCTGCTTTCCTGCAGAATCTATCCTCAAAAGCACCTTTTTTCAGTTTTGGCGCCCTCGGGAGGAAAAAAGATAAACGTCCAGCTTTTGCTGCCACAGCAAAGGTGCCAGCGGGGAAAAGTGATGCTGGTCCTCACTGCCTCCTGGAACCCCTTCAAATGCCCCAGACAATTTGGCCCTCTCTGCTTTCCTGCGCACTCTATCCTCAAAAGCACCTTTTTTCACTTTCGGCGCTGTTTGGGGCAAAAAAGACAAACGTCCGGGTTTTGCTGCCACAGCAAAGGTGCCAGCGGGGAAAAGTGATGCTGGTCCTCACTGCCTCCTGGAACACCTTCAAATGCCCCAGACAATTTGGCCCTCTCTGCTTTCCTGCGCACTCTAGCCTCAAAAGCACCTTTTTTCACTTTCGGCGCTGTTTGATGCAAATAAGACAAACGTCCAGCTTTTGCTGCCACAGCAAAGGTTCCAGCGGGGAAAAGTGATGCTGGTCCTCACTGCCTCCTGGAACCCCTTCAAATGCACCAGACAATTTGGCCCTCTCTGCTTTCCTGCTACCTCTAGCCTCAAAAGCACTGTTTTTCACTTTCAGCGCTGTTTGGAGCAAAAAAGACAAAAGTCCAGGTTTTGCTGCCACAGCAAAGGTGCCAGCGGGGAAAAGTGATGCTGGTCCTCACTGCCTCCTGGAACCCCTTCAAATGCCCCAGACAATTTGGCCCTCTCTGCTTTCCTGCGCACTCTAGCCTCAAAAGCCCCTTTTTTCACTTTCTGCGCTGTTTGGAGCAAAAAAGACAAACGTCCAGCTTTTGCTGCCACAGCAAAGGTGCCAGCGGGGAAAAGTGATGCTGGTCCTCACTGCCTCCTGGAACCTCTTCAAATGCCCCAGACAATTTGGCCCTCTCTGCTTTCCTGCAGAATCTATCCTCAAAAGCACCTTTTTTCAGTTTTGGCGCCCTCGGGAGGAAAAAAGATAAACGTCCAGCTTTTGCTGCCACAGCAAAGGTGCCAGCGGGGAAAAGTGATGCTGGTCCTCACTGCCTCCTGGAACCCCTTCAAATGCCCCAGACAATTTGGCCCTCTCTGCTTTCCTGCGCACTCTAGCCTCAAAAGCACCTTTTTTCACTTTCGGCGCTGTTTGGAGCAAAAAACACAAACGTCCGTGTTTTGCTGCCACAGCAAAGGTGCCAGCGGGGAAAAGTGATGCTGGTCCTCACTGCCTCCTGGAACCCCTTCAAATGCCCCAGACAATTTGGCCCTCTCTGCTTTCCTGCTAACTCTATCCTCAAAACACCTTTTTTCACTTTCGGCGGCCTCGGGAGAAAAAAAAAACACAAACGTCCAGGTTTTGCTGCCACAGCAAAGGTGCCAGCAGGGAAAAGTGATGCTGGTCCTCACTGCCTCCTGGAACCCCTTCAAATGCCCCAGACAATTTGGCCCTCTCTGCTTTCCTGCTAACTCTAGCCTCAAAAGCACCTTTTTTCACTTTCGGCGCTGTTTGGAGCAAAAAAGACAAACGTCCAGCTTTTGCTGCCACAGCAAACGTGACAGCGGGGAAAAGTGATGCTGGTCCTCACTGCCTCCTGGAACCCCTTCAAATGCCCCAGACAATTTGGCCCTCTCTGCTTTCCTGCGCACTCTAGCCTCAAAAGCACCTTTTTTCACTTTCGGCGCTGTTTGGAGCAAAAAAGACAAACGTCCAGCTTTTGCTGCCACAGCAAAGGTGCCAGCGGGGAAAAGTGATGCTGGTCCTCACTGCCTCCTGGAACCTCTTCAAATGCCCCACACAATTTGGCCCTCTCTGCTTTCCTGCAGAATCTATCCTCAAAAGCACCTTTTTTCAGTTTTTGCGCCCTCGGGAGCAAAAAAGATAAACGTCCAGGTTTTGCTGCCACAGCAAAGGTGCCAGCGGGGAAAAGTGATGCTGGTCCTCACTGCCTCCTGGAACCCCTTCAAATGCCCCAGACAATTTGGCCCTCTCTGCTTTCCTGCTAACTCTAGCCTCAAAAGCACCTTTTTTCACTTTCGGCGCCCTCCGGAGGAAAAAAGACAAACGTCCAGGTTTTGCTGCCACAGCAAAGGTGCTAGCGGGGAAAAGTGATGCTGGTCCTCACTGCCTCCTGGAACCCCTTCAAATGCCCCAGACAATTTGGCCCTCTCTGCTTTCCTGCTAACTCTAGCCTCAAAAGCACTGTTTTTCACTTTCTGCGCTGTTTGGAGCAAAAAAGACAAACGTCCAGCTTTTGCTGCCATAGCAAAGGTGCCAGCGGGGAAAAGTGATGCTGGTCCTCACTGCCTCCTGGAACCCCTTCAAATGCACCAGACAATTTGGCCCTCTCTGCTTTCCTGCCGACTCCATCCTCAAAAGCACCTGTTTTCACTTTCGGCGGCCTCGGGAGAAAAAAAAAACACAAACGTCCAGGTTTTGCTGCCACAGCAAAGGTGCCAGCAGGGAAAAGTGATGCTGGTCCTCACTGCCTCCTGGAACACCTTCAAATGCACCAGACAATTTGGCCCTCTCTGCTTTCCTGCTAACTCTAGCCTCAAAAGCACCTTTTTTCACTTTCAACGCTGTTTGGAGCAAAAAAGACAAAAGTCGAGGTTTTGCTGCCACAGCAAAGGTGCCAGCGGGGAAAAGTGATGCTGGTCCTCACTGCCTCCTGGAACCTCTTCAAATGCCCCACACAATTTGGCCCTCTCTGCTTTCCTGCAGAATCTATCCTCAAAAGCACCTTTTTTCAGTTTTGGCGCCCTCGGGAGGAAAAAAGATAAACGTCCAGGTTTTGCTGCCACAGCAAAGGTGCCAGCGGGGAAAAGTGATGCTGGTCCTCACTGCCTCCTGGAACCCCTTCAAATGCACCAGACAATTTGGCCCTCTCTGCTTTCCTGCGCACTCTAGCCTCAAAAGCACCTTTTTTCACTTTCGGCGCTGTTTGGAGCAAAAAAGACAAACGTCCAGCTTTTGCTGCCACAGCAAAGGTGCCAGCGGGGAAAAGTGATGCTGGTCCTCACTGCCTCCTGGAACACCTTCAAATGCACCAGACAATTTGGCCCTCTCTGCTTTCCTGCTAACTCTAGCCTCAAAAGCACCTTTTTTCACTTTCGGCGCCCTCCGGAGGAAAAAAGACAAACGTCCAGGTTTTGCTGCCACAGCAAAGGTGCTAGCCGGGTAAAGTGATGCTGGTCCTCACTGCCTCCTGGAACCCTTTCAAATGCCCCAGACAATTTGGCCCTCTCTGCTTTCCTGCTAACTCTAGCCTCAAAAGCACTGTTTTTCACTTTCTGCGCTGTTTGGAGCAAAAAAGACAAACGTCCAGCTTTTGCTGCCATAGCAAAGGTGCCAGCGGGGAAAAGTGATGCTGGTCCTCACTGCCTCCTGGAACCCCTTCAAATGCCCCAGACAATTTGGCCCTCTCTGCTTTTCTGCAGACTCTATCCTCAAAACACCTTTTTTCACTTTCGGCGGCCTCGGGAGAAAAAAAAAACACAAACGTCCAGGTTTTGCTGCCACAGCAAAGGTGCCAGCAGGGAAAAGTGATGCTGGTCCTCACTGCCTCCTGGAACCCCTTCAAATGCCCCAGACAATTTGGCCCTCTCTGCTTTCCTGCTAACTCTAGCCTCAAAAGCACCTTTTTTCACTTTCGGCGCTGTTTGGAGCAAAAAAGACAAACGTCCAGCTTTTGCTGCCACAGCAAAGGTTCCAGCGGGGAAAAGTGATGCTGGTCCTCACTGCCTCCTGGAACACCTTCAAATGCACCAGACAATTTGGCCCTCTCTGCTTTCCTGCTAACTCTAGCCTCAAAAGCACCTTTTTTCACTTTCAACGCTGTTTGGAGCAAAAAAGACAAAAGACGAGGTTTTGCTGCCACAGCAAAGGTGCCAGCGGGGAAAAGTGATGCTGGTCCTCACTGCCTCCTGGAACCCCTTCAAATGCCCCAGACAATTTGGCCCTCTCTGCTTTCCTGCGCACTCTAGCCTCAAAAGCACCTTTTTTCACTTTCGGCGCTGTTTGGAGCAAAAAAGACAAACGTCCAGCTTTTGCTGCCACAGCAAAGGTGCCAGCGGGGAAAAGTGATGCTGGTCCTCACTGCCTCCTGGAACCTCTTCAAATGCCCCACACAATTTGGCCCTCTCTGCTTTCCTGCAGAATCTATCCCCAAAAGCACCTTTTTTCAGTTTTGGCGCCCTCGGGAGGAAAAAAGATAAACGTCCAGGTTTTGCTGCCACAGCAAAGGTGCCAGCGGGAAAAAGTGATGCTGGTCCTCACTGCCTCCTGGAACCCCTTCAAATGCACCAGACAATTTGGCCCTCTCTGCTTTCCTGCGGACTCTATCCTCAAAAGCACCTTTTTTCACTTTCGGCGCTGTTTGGAGCAAAAAAGACAAACGTCCAGCTTTTGCTGCCACAGCAAAGGTGCCAGCGGGGAAAAGTGATGCTGGTCCTCACTGCCTCCTGGAACACCTTCAAATGCCCCAGACAATTTGGCCCTCTCTGCTTTCCTGCTAACTCTAGCCTCAAAAGCACCTTTTTTCACTTTCGGCGCCCTCCGGAGGAAAAAAGACAAACGTCCAGGTTTTGTTGCCACAGCAAAGGTGCTAGCGGGGAAAAGTGATGCTGGTCCTCACTGCCTCCTGGAACCCCTTCAAATGCCCCAGACAATTTGGCCCTCTCTGCTTTCCTGCTAACTCTAGCCTCAAAAGCACTGTTTTTCACTTTCTGCGCTGTTTGGAGCAAAAAAGACAAACGTCCAGCTTTTGCTGCCATAGCAAAGGTGCCAGCGGGGAAAAGTGATGCTGGTCCTCACTGCCTCCTGGAACCCCTTCAAATGCACCAGACAATTTGGCCCTCTCTGCTTTCCTGCCGACTCCATCCTCAAAAGCACCTGTTTTCACTTTCGGCGGCCTCGGGAGAAAAAAAAAACACAAACGTCCAGGTTTTGCTGCCACAGCAAAGGTGCCAGCAGGGAAAAGTGATGCTGGTCCTCACTGCCTCCTGGAACCTCTTCAAATGCACCAGACAATTTGGCCCTCTCTGCTTTCCTGCTAACTCTAGCCTCAAAAGCACCTTTTTTCACTTTCAACGCTGTTTGGAGCAAAAAAGACAAAAGTCGAGGTTTTGCTGCCACAGCAAAGGTGCCAGCGGGGAAAAGTGATGCTGGTCCTCACTGCCTCCTGGAACCCCTTCAAATGCACCAGACAATTTGGCCCTCTCTGCTTTCCTGCGCACTCTAGCCTCAAAAGCACCTTTTTTCACTTTCGGCGCTGTTTGGAGCAAAAAAGACAAACGTCCAGCTTTTGCTGCCACAGCAAAGGTGCCAGCGGGGAAAAGTGATGCTGGTCCTCACTGCCTCCTGGAACACCTTCAAATGCACCAGACAATTTGGCCCTCTCTGCTTTCCTGCTAACTCTAGCCTCAAAAGCACCTTTTTTCACTTTCGGCGCCCTCCGGAGGAAAAAAGACAAACGTCCAGGTTTTGCTGCCACAGCAAAGGTGCTAGCGGGGTAAAGTGATGCTGGTCCTCACTGCCTCCTGGAACCCCTTCAAATGCCCCAGACAATTTGGCCCTCTCTGCTTTCCTGCTAACTCTAGCCTCAAAAGCACTGTTTTTCACTTTCTGCGCTGTTTGGAGCAAAAAAGACAAACGTCCAGCTTTTGCTGCCATAGCAAAGGTGCCAGCGGGGAAAAGTGATGCTGGTCCTCACTGCCTCCTGGAACCCCTTCAAATGCCCCAGACAATTTGGCCCTCTCTGCTTTCCTGCAGACTCCATCCTCAAAAGCACCTGTTTTCACTTTCGGCGGCCTCGGGAGAAAAAAAAAACACAAACGTCCAGGTTTTGCTGCCACAGCAAATATGCCAGCAGGGAAAAGTGATGCTGGTCCTCACTGCCTCCTGGAACCCCTACAAATGCACCAGACAATTTGGCCCTCTCTGCTTTCCTGCGCACTCTAGCCTCAAAAGCACCTTTTTTCACTTTCGGCGCTGTTTGGAGCAAAAAAGACAAACGTCCAGCTTTTGCTGCCACAGCAAAGGTTCCAGCAGGGAAAAGTGATGCTGGTCCTCACTGCCTCCTGGAACACCTTCAAATGCACCAGACAATTTGGCCCTCTCTGCTTTCCTGCTAACTCTAGCCTCAAAAGCACCTTTTTTCACTTTCAACGCTGTTTGGAGCAAAAAAGACAAAAGTCGAGGTTTTGCTGCCACAGCAAAGGTGCCAGCGGGGAAAAGTGATGCTGGTCCTCACTGCCTCCTGGAACCCCTTCAAATGCCCCAGACAATTTGGCCCTCTCTGCTTTCCTGCGCACTCTAGCCTCAAAAGCACCTTTTTTCACTTTCGGCGCTGTTTGGAGCAAAAAAGACAAACGTCCAGCTTTTGCTGCCACAGCAAAGGTGCCAGCGGGGAAAAGTGATGCTGGTCCTCACTGCCTCCTGGAACACCTTCAAATGCCCCACACAATTTGGCCCTCTCTGCTTTCCTGCAGAATCTATCCTCAAAAGCACCTTTTTTCAGTTTTGGCGCCCTCGGGAGGAAAAAAGATAAACGTCCAGGTTTTGCTGCCACAGCAAAGGTGCCAGCGGGGAAAAGTGATGCTGGTCCTCACTGCCTCCTGGAACACCTTCAAATGCACCAGACAATTTGGCCCTCTCTGCTTTCCTGCTAACTCTAGCCTCAAAAGCACCTTTTTTCACTTTCGGCGCCCTCCGGAGGAAAAAAGACAAACGTCCAGGTTTTGCTGCCACAGCAAAGGTGCTAGCCGGGTAAAGTGATGCTGGTCCTCACTGCCTCCTGGAACCCTTTCAAATGCCCCAGACAATTTGGCCCTCTCTGCTTTCCTGCTAACTCTAGCCTCAAAAGCACTGTTTTTCACTTTCTGCGCTGTTTGGAGCAAAAAAGACAAACGTCCAGCTTTTGCTGCCATAGCAAAGGTGCCAGCGGGGAAAAGTGATGCTGGTCCTCACTGCCTCCTGGAACCCCTTCAAATGCCCCAGACAATTTGGCCCTCTCTGCTTTTCTGCAGACTCTATCCTCAAAACACCTTTTTTCACTTTCGGCGGCCTCGGGAGAAAAAAAAAAACACAAACGTCCAGGTTTTGCTGCCACAGCAAAGGTGCCAGCAGGGAAAAGTGATGCTGGTCCTCACTGCCTCCTGGAACCCCTTCAAATGCCCCAGACAATTTGGCCCTCTCTGCTTTCCTGCTAACTCTAGCCTCAAAAGCACCTTTTTTCACTTTCGGCGCTGTTTGGAGCAAAAAAGACAAACGTCCAGCTTTTGCTGCCACAGCAAAGGTTCCAGCGGGGAAAAGTGATGCTGGTCCTCACTGCCTCCTGGAACACCTTCAAATGCACCAGACAATTTGGCCCTCTCTGCTTTCCTGCTAACTCTAGCCTCAAAAGCACCTTTTTTCACTTTCAACGCTGTTTGGAGCAAAAAAGACAAAAGACGAGGTTTTGCTGCCACAGCAAAGGTGCCAGCGGGGAAAAGTGATGCTGGTCCTCACTGCCTCCTGGAACCCCTTCAAATGCCCCAGACAATTTGGCCCTCTCTGCTTTCCTGCGCACTCTAGCCTCAAAAGCCCCTTTTTTCACTTTCGGCGCTGTTTGGAGCAAAAAAGACAAACGTCCAGCTTTTGCTGCCACAGCAAAGGTGCCAGCGGGGAAAAGTGATGCTGGTCCTCACTGCCTCCTGGAACCTCTTCAAATGCCCCACACAATTTGGCCCTCTCTGCTTTCCTGCAGAATCTATCCTCAAAAGCACCTTTTTTCAGTTTTGGCGCCCTCGGGAGGAAAAAAGATAAACGTCCAGGTTTTGCTGCCACAGCAAAGGTGCCAGCGGGAAAAAGTGATGCTGGTCCTCACTGCCTCCTGGAACCCCTTCAAATGCACCAGACAATTTGGCCCTCTCTGCTTTCCTGCGGACTCTATCCTCAAAAGCACCTTTTTTCACTTTCGGCGCTGTTTGGAGCAAAAAAGACAAACGTCCAGCTTTTGCTGCCACAGCAAAGGTGCCAGCGGGGAAAAGTGATGCTGGTCCTCACTGCCTCCTGGAACACCTTCAAATGCCCCAGACAATTTGGCCCTCTCTGCTTTCCTGCTAACTCTAGCCTCAAAAGCACCTTTTTTCACTTTCGGCGCCCTCCGGAGGAAAAAAGACAAACGTCCAGGTTTTGCTGCCACAGCAAAGGTGCTAGCGGGGAAAAGTGATGCTGGTCCTCACTGCCTCCTGGAACCCCTTCAAA
The DNA here is from genome assembly GCF_965231255.1 of Vanellus vanellus. Classification (NCBI taxonomy): domain Eukaryota; kingdom Metazoa; phylum Chordata; class Aves; order Charadriiformes; family Charadriidae; genus Vanellus; species Vanellus vanellus. The sequence goes on from NW_028127962.1 coordinate 646,349, forward strand.
TGCCCCAGACAATTTGGCCCTCTCTGCTTTCCTGCTAACTCTAGCCTCAAAAGCACTGTTTTTCACTTTCTGCGCTGTTTGGAGCAAAAAAGACAAACGTCCAGCTTTTGCTGCCATAGCAAAGGTGCCAGCGGGGAAAAGTGATGCTGGTCCTCACTGCCTCCTGGAACCCCTTCAAATGCACCAGACAATTTGGCCCTCTATGCTTTCCTGCCGACTCCATCCTCAAAAGCACCTGTTTTCACTTTCGGCGGCCTCGGGAGAAAAAAAAAAACACAAACGTCCAGGTTTTGCTGCCACAGCAAAGGTGCCAGCAGGGAAAAGTGATGCTGGTCCTCACTGCCTCCTGGAACCTCTTCAAATGCACCAGACAATTTGGCCCTCTCTGCTTTCCTGCTAACTCTAGCCTCAAAAGCACTTTTTTCACTTTCAACGCTGTTTGGAGCAAAAAAGACAAAAGTCGAGGTTTTGCTGCCACAGCAAAGGTGCCAGCGGGGAAAAGTGATGCTGGTCCTCACTGCCTCCTGGAACCTCTTCAAATGCCCCACACAATTTGGCCCTCTCTGCTTTCCTGCAGAATCTATCCTCAAAAGCACCTTTTTTCAGTTTTGGCGCCCTCGGGAGGAAAAAAGATAAACGTCCAGGTTTTGCTGCCACAGCAAAGGTGCCAGCGGGGAAAAGTGATGCTGGTCCTCACTGCCTCCTGGAACCCCTTCAAATGCACCAGACAATTTGGCCCTCTCTGCTTTCCTGCGCACTCTAGCCTCAAAAGCACCTTTTTTCACTTTCGGCGCTGTTTGGAGCAAAAAAGACAAACGTCCAGCTTTTGCTGCCACAGCAAAGGTGCCAGCGGGGAAAAGTGATGCTGGTCCTCACTGCCTCCTGGAACACCTTCAAATGCACCAGACAATTTGGCCCTCTCTGCTTTCCTGCTAACTCTAGCCTCAAAAGCACCTTTTTTCACTTTCGGCGCCCTCCGGAGGAAAAAAGACAAACGTCCAGGTTTTGCTGCCACAGCAAAGGTGCTAGCGGGGAAAAGTGATGCTGGTCCTCACTGCCTCCTGGAACCCCTTCAAATGCCCCAGACAATTTGGCCCTCTCTGCTTTCCTGCTAACTCTAGCCTCAAAAGCACTGTTTTTCACTTTCTGCGCTGTTTGGAGCAAAAAAGACAAACGTCCAGCTTTTGCTGCCATAGCAAAGGTGCCAGCGGGGAAAAGTGATGCTGGTCCTCACTGCCTCCTGGAACCCCTTCAAATGCCCCAGACAATTTGGCCCTCTCTGCTTTCCTGCAGACTCCATCCTCAAAAGCACCTGTTTTCACTTTCGGCGGCCTCGGGAGAAAAAAAAAACACAAACGTCCAGGTTTTGCTGCCACAGCAAATATGCCAGCAGGGAAAAGTGATGCTGGTCCTCACTGCCTCCTGGAACCCCTACAAATGCACCAGACAATTTGGCCCTCTCTGCTTTCCTGCGCACTCTAGCCTCAAAAGCACCTTTTTTCACTTTCGGCGCTGTTTGGAGCAAAAAAGACAAACGTCCAGCTTTTGCTGCCACAGCAAAGGTTCCAGCAGGGAAAAGTGATGCTGGTCCTCACTGCCTCCTGGAACACCTTCAAATGCACCAGACAATTTGGCCCTCTCTGCTTTCCTGCTAACTCTAGCCTCAAAAGCACCTTTTTTCACTTTCAACGCTGTTTGGAGCAAAAAAGACAAAAGTCGAGGTTTTGCTGCCACAGCAAAGGTGCCAGCGGGGAAAAGTGATGCTGGTCCTCACTGCCTCCTGGAACCCCTTCAAATGCCCCAGACAATTTGGCCCTCTCTGCTTTCCTGCGCACTCTAGCCTCAAAAGCACCTTTTTTCACTTTCGGCGCTGTTTGGAGCAAAAAAGACAAACGTCCAGCTTTTGCTGCCACAGCAAAGGTGCCAGCGGGGAAAAGTGATGCTGGTCCTCACTGCCTCCTGGAACCTCTTCAAATGCCCCACACAATTTGGCCCTCTCTGCTTTCCTGCAGAATCTATCCTCAAAAGCACCTTTTTTCAGTTTTGGCGCCCTCGGGAGGAAAAAAGATAAACGTCCAGGTTTTGCTGCCACAGCAAAGGTGCCAGCGGGGAAAAGTGATGCTGGTCCTCACTGCCTCCTGGAACCCCTTCAAATGCACCAGACAATTTGGCCCTCTCTGCTTTCCTGCGGACTCTATACTCAAAAGCACCTTTTTTCACTTTCGGCGCTGTTTGGAGCAAAAAAGACAAACGTCCAGCTTTTGCTGCCACAGCAAAGGTGCCAGCGGGGAAAAGTGATGCTGGTCCTCACTGCCTCCTGGAACACCTTCAAATGCCCCAGACAATTTGGCCCTCTCTGCTTTCCTGCGCACTCTAGCCTCAAAAGCACCTTTTTTCACTTTCGGCGCTGTTTGGAGCAAAAAAGACAAACGTCCAGCTTTTGCTGCCACAGCAAAGGTGCCAGCGGGGAAAAGTGATGCTGGTCTTCACTGCCTCCTGGAACCCCTTCAAATGCCCCAGACAATTTGGCCCTCTCTGCTTTCCTGCTAACTCTAGCCTCAAAAGCACTGTTTTTCACTTTCTGCGCTGTTTGGAGCAAAAAAGACAAACGTCCAGCTTTTGCTGCCATAGCAAAGGTGCCAGCGGGGAAAAGTGATGCTGGTCCTCACTGCCTCCTGGAACCCCTTCAAATGCACCAGACAATTTGGCCCTCTCTGCTTTCCTGCCGACTCCATCCTCAAAAGCACCTGTTTTCACTTTCGGCGGCCTCGGGAGAAAAAAAAAACACAAACGTCCAGGTTTTGCTGCCACAGCAAAGGTGCCAGCGGGGAAAAGTGATGCTGGTCCTCACTGCCTCCTGGAACACCTTCAAATGCACCAGACAATTTGGCCCTCTCTGCTTTCCTGCTAACTAGCCTCAAAAGCACCTTTTTTCACTTTCAACGCTGTTTGGAGCAAAAAAGACAAAAGTCGAGGTTTTGCTGTTACAGCAAAGGTGCCAGCGGGGAAAAGTGATGCTGGTCCTCACTGCCTCCTGGAACCCCTTCAAATGCCCCAGACAATTTGGCCCTCTCTGCTTTCCTGCGCACTCTAGCCTCAAAAGCACCTTTTCTCACTTTCGGCGCTGTTTGGAGCAAAAAAGACAAACGTCCAGCTTTTGCTGCCACAGCAAAGGTGCCAGCGGGGAAAAGTGATGCTGGTCCTCACTGCCTCCTGGAACCTCTTCAAATGCCCCACACAATTTGGCCCTCTGTGCTTTCCTGCAGAATATATCCTCAAAAGCACCTTTTTTCAGTTTTGGCGCCCTTGGGAGGAAAAAAGATAAACGTCCAGGTTTTGCTGCCATAGCAAAGGTGCCAGCGGGGAAAAGTGATGCTGGTCCTCACTGCCTCCTGGAACCCCTTCAAATGCACCAGACAATTTGGCCCTCTCTGCTTTCCTGCGGACTCTATCCTCAAAAGCACCTTTTTTCACTTTCGGCGCTGTTTGGAGCAAAAAAGACAAACGTCCAGCTTTTGCTGCCACAGCAAAGGTGCCAGCGGGGAAAAGTGATGCTGGTCCTCACTGCCTCCTGGAACACCTTCAAATGCCCCAGACAATTTGGCCCTCTCTGCTTTCCTGCTAACTCTAGCCTCAAAAGCACCTTTTTTCACTTTCGGCGCCCTCCGGAGGAAAAAAGACAAACGTCCAGGTTTTGCTGCCACAGCAAAGGTGCTAGCGGGGAAAAGTGATGCTGGTCCTCACTGCCTCCTGGAACCCCTTCAAATGCCTCAGACAATTTGGCCCTCTCTGCTTTCCTGCTAACTATAGCCTCAAAAGCACTGTTTTTCACTTTCTGCGCTGTTTGGAGCAAAAAAGACAAACGTCCAGCTTTTGCTGCCATAGCAAAGGTGCCAGCGGGGAAAAGTGATGCTGGTCCTCACTGCCTCCTGGAACCCCTTCAAATGCACCAGACAATTTGGCCCTCTCTGCTTTCCTGCCGACTCCATCCTCAAAAGCACCTGTTTTCACTTTCGGCGGCCTCGGGAGAAAAAAAAAACACAAACGTCCAGGTTTTGCTGCCACAGCAAAGGTGCCAGCAGGGAAAAGTGATGCTGGTCCTCACTGCCTCCTGGAACCCTTCAAATGCCCCAGACAATTTGGCCCTCTCTGCTTTCCTGCGCACTATAGCCTCAAAAGCACCTTTTCTCACTTTCGGCGCTGTTTGGAGCAAAAAAGACAAACGTCCAGCTTTTGCTGCCACAGCAAAGGTGCTAGCGGGGAAAAGTGATGCTGGTCCTCACTGCCTCCTGGAACCTCTTCAAATGCCCCACACAATTTGGCCCTCTCTGCTTTCCTGCAGAATCTATCCTCAAAAGAACCTTTTTTCAGTTTTGGCGCCCTCGGGAGGAAAAAAGATAAACGTCCAGGTTTTGCTGCCACAGCAAAGGTGCCAGCGGGGAAAAGTGATGCTGGTCCTCACTGCCTCCTGGAATCCCTTCAAATGCACCAGACAATTTGGCCCTCTCTGCTTTCCTGCGGACTCTATACTCAAAAGCACCTTTTTTCACTTTCGGCGCTGTTTGGAGCAAAAAAGACAAACGTCCAGCTTTTGCTGCCACAGCAAAGGTGCCAGCGGGGAAAAGTGATGCTGGTCCTCACTGCCTCCTGGAACCCCTTCAAATGCCCCAGACAATTTGGCCCTCTCTGCTTTCCTGCTAACTCTAGCCTCAAAAGCACCTTTTTTCAGTTTTGGCGCCCTCGGGAGGAAAAAAGATAAACGTCCAGGTTTTGCTGCCACAGCAAAGGTGCCAGCGGGGAAAAGTGATGCTGGTCCTCACTGCCTCCTGGAACCCCTTCAAATGCACCAGACAATTTGGCCCTCTCTGCTTTCCTGCGGACTCTATCCTCAAAAGCACCTTTTTTCACTTTCTGCGCTGTTTGGAGCAAAAAAGACAAACGTCCAGCTTTTGCTGCCACAGCAAAGGTGCCAGCGGGGAAAAGTGATGCTGGTCTTCACTGCCTCCTGGAACCCCTTCAAATGCCCCAGACAATTTGGCCCTCTCTGCTTTCCTGCTAACTCTTGCCTCAAAAGCACTGTTTTTTACTTTCGGCGCTGTTTGGAGCAAAAAAGACAAACGTCCAGCTTTTGCTGCCATAGCAAAGGTGCCAGCGGTGAAAAGTGATGCTGGTCCTCACTGCCTCCTGGAACCCCTTCAAATGCACCAGACAATTTGGCCCTCTCTGCTTTTCTGCAGACTCTATCCTCAAAACACCTTTTTTCACTTTCGGCGGCCTCGGGAGAAAAAAAAAACACAAACGTCCAGGTTTTGCTGCCACAGCAAAGGTGCCAGCGGGGAAAAGTGATGCTGGTCCTCACTGCCTCCTGGAACCCCTTCAAATGCACCAGACAATTTGGCCCTCTCTGCTTTCCTGCTAACTCTAGCTTCAAAAGCACCTTTTTTCACTTTCAACGCTGTTTGGAGCAAAAAAGACAAAAGTCCAGGTTTTGCTGCCACAGCAAAGGTGCCAGCGGGGAAAAGTGATGCTGGTCCTCACTGCCTCCTGGAACCCCTTCAAATGCCCCAGACAATTTGGCCCTCTCTGCTTTCCTGCGCACTCTAGCCTCAAAAGCCCCTTTTTTCACTTTCTGCGCTGTTTGGAGCAAAAAAGACAAACGTCCAGCTTTTGCTGCCACAGCAAAGGTGCCAGCGGGGAAAAGTGATGCTGGTCCTCACTGCCTCCTGGAACCTCTTCAAATGCCCCACACAATTTGGCCCTCTCTGCTTTCCTGCAGAATCTATCCTCAAAAGCACCTTTTTTCAGTTTTGGCGCCCTCGGGAGGAAAAAAGATAAACGTCCAGGTTTTGCTGCCACAGCAAAGGTGCCAGCGGGGAAAAGTGATGCTGGTCCTCACTGCCTCCTGGAACCCCTTCAAATGCCCCAGACAATTTGGCCCTCTCTGCTTTCCTGCGGACTCTATCCTCAAAAGCACCTTTTTTCACTTTCGGCGCTGTTTGGAGCAAAAAAGACAAACGTCCAGCTTTTGCTGCCACAGCAAAGGTGCCAGCGGGGAAAAGTGATGCTGGTCCTCACTGCCTCCTGGAACCTCTTCAAATGCCCCACACAATTTGGCCCTCTCTGCTTTCCTGCAGAATCTATCCTCAAAAGCACCTTTTTTCAGTTTTGGCGCCCTCGGGAGGAAAAAAGATAAACGTCCAGGTTTTGCTGCCACAGCAAAGGTGCCAGCGGGGAAAAGTGATGCTGGTCCTCACTGCCTCCTGGAACCCCTTCAAATGCCCCAGACAATTTGGCCCTCTCTGCTTTCCTGCTCACTCTAGCCTCAAAAGCACCTTTTTTCACTTTCGGCGCTGTTTGGAGCAAAAAAGACAAACGTCCGGGTTTTGCTGCCACAGCAAAGGTGCCAGCGGGGAAAAGTGATGCTGGTCCTCACTGCCTCCTGGAACCCCTTCAAATGCCCCAGACAATTTGGCCCTCTCTGCTTTCCTGCTAACTCTAGCCTCAAAAGCACTGTTTTTCACTTTCTGCGCTGTTTGGAGCAAAAAAGACAAACGTCCAGCTTTTGCTGCCATAGCAAAGTTGCCAGCGGGGAAAAGTGATGCTGGTCCTCACTGCCTCCTGGAACCCCTTCAAATGCACCAGACAATTTGGCCCTCTCTGCTTTTCTGCAGACTCCATCCTCAAAACACCTTTTTTAACTTTCGGCGGCCTCGGGAGAAAAAAAAAACACAAACGTCTAGGTTTTGCTGCCACAGCAAAGGTGCCAGCGGGGAAAAGTGATGCTGGTCCTCACTGCCTCCTGGAACCCCTTCAAATGCCCCACACAATTTGGCCCTCTCTGCTTTCCTGCGCACTCTAGCCTCAAAAGCACCTTTTTTCACTTTCGGCGCTGTTTGGAGCAAAAAAGACAAACGTCCAGGTTTTGCTGCCACAGCAAAGGTGCCAGCGGGGAAAAGTGATGCTGGTCCTCACTGCCTCCTGGAACCCCTTCAAATGCCCCAGACAATTTGGCCCTCTCTGCTTTCCTGCGCACTCTAGCCTCAAAAGCCCCTTTTTTCACTTTCTGCGCTGTTTGGAGCAAAAAAGACAAACGTCCAGCTTTTGCTGCCACAGCAAAGGTGCCAGCGGGGAAAAGTGATGCTGGTCCTCACTGCCTCCTGGAACCTCTTCAAATGCCCCACACAATTTGGCCCTCTCTGCTTTCCTGCAGAATCTATCCTCAAAAGCACCTTTTTTCAGTTTTGGCGCCCTCGGGAGGAAAAAAGATAAACGTCCAGGTTTTGCTGCCACAGCAAAGGTGCCAGCGGGGAAAAGTGATGCTGGTCCTCACTGCCTCCTGGAACCCCTTCAAATGCCCCAGACAATTTGGCCCTCTCTGCTTTCCTGCGCAGTCTATCCTCAAAAGCACCTTTTTTCACTTTCGGCGCTGTTTGGAGCAAAAAAGACAAACGTCCGGGTTTTGCTGCCACAGCAAAGGTGCCAGCGGGGAAAAGTGATGCTGGTCCTCACTGCCTCCTGGAACCCCTTCAAATGCCCCACACAATTTGGCCCTCTCTGCTTTCCTGCCAACTCTAGCCCCAAAAGCACCTTTTTTCACTTTCGGCGCCCTCCGGAGGAAAAAAGACAAACGTCCAGGTTTTGCTGCCACAGCAAAGGTGCCAGCGGGGAAAAGTGATGCTGGTCCTCACTGCCTCCTGGAACCCCTTCAAATGCCCCAGACAATTTGGCCCTCTCTGCTTTCCTGCTAACTCTAGCCTCAAAAGCACTGTTTTTTTCTTTCGGCGCTGTTTGGAGCAAAAAAGACAAACGTCCAGCTTTTGCTGCCATAGCAAAGGTGCCAGCGGTGAAAAGTGATGCTGGTCCTCACTGCCTCCTGGAACCCCTTCAAATGCACCAGACAATTTGGCCCTCTCTGCTTTTCTGCAGACTCTATCCTCAAAACACCTTTTTTCACTTTCGGCGGCCTCGGGAGAAAAAAAAAACACAAACGTCCAGCTTTTGCTGCCACAGCAAAGGTGCCAGCGGGGAAAATTGATGCTGGTCCTCACTGCCTCCTGGAACCCCTTCAAATGCACCAGACAATTTGGCCCTCTCTGCTTTCCTGCTAACTCTAGCCTCAAAAGCACTGTTTTTCACTTTCTGCGCTGTTTGGAGCAAAAAAGACAAACGTCCAGCTTTTGCTGCCATAGCAAAGGTGCCAGCGGGGAAAAGTGATGCTGGTCCTCACTGCCTCCTGGAACCCCTTCAAATGCACCAGACAATTTGGCCCTCTCTGCTTTTCTGCAGACTCTATCCTCAAAACACCTTTTTTCACTTTCGGCGGCCTCGGGAGAAAAAAAAACACAAACGTCCAGGTTTTGCTGCCACAGCAAAGGTGCCAGCGGGGAAAAGTGATGCTGGTCCTCACTGCCTCCTGGAACCCCTTCAAATGCCCCAGACAATTTGGCCCTCTCTGCTTTCCTGCTAACTCTAGCCTCAAAAGCACCTTTTTTCACTTTCGGCGCCCTCCGGAGGAAAAAAGACAAACGTCCAGGTTTTGCTGCCACAGCAAAGGTGCCAGCGGGGAAAAGTGATGCTGGTCCTCACTGCCTCCTGGAACCCCTTCAAATGCACCAGACAATTTGGCCCTCTCTGCTTTTCTGCAGACTCTATCCTCAAAACACCTTTTTCCACTTTCGGCGGCCTCGGGAGAAAAAAAAAAAAAAATCGTCCAGGTTTTGCTGCCACAGCAAAGGTGCCAGCGGGGAAAAGTGATGCTGGTCCTCACTGCCTCCTGGAACCCCTTCAAATGCCCCACACAATTTGGCCCTCTCTGCTTTCCTGCGCACTCTAGCCTCAAAAGCACCTTTTTTCCCTTTCGGCGCTGTTTGGAGCAAAAAAGACAAACGTCCAGGTTTTGCTGCCACAGCAAAGGTGCTAGCGGGGAAAAGTGATGCTGGTTCTCACTGCCTCCTGGAACCCCTTCAAATGCCCCAGACAATTTGGCCCTCTCTGCTTTCCTGCTAACTCTAGCCTCAAAAGCACCTTTTTTCACTTTCGGCGCCCTCCGGAGGAAAAAAGACAAACGTCCAGCTTTTGCTGCCACAGCAAAGGTGCCAGCGGGGAAAAGTGATGCTGGTCCTCACTGCCTCCTGGAACCCCTTCAAATGCACCAGACAATTTGGCCCTCTCTGCTTTTCTGCAGACTCTATCCTCAAAACACCTTTTTCCACTTTCGGCGGCCTCGGGAGAAAAAAAAAAAAAAATCGTCCAGGTTTTGCTGCCACAGCAAAGGTGCCAGCGGGGAAAAGTGATGCTGGTCCTCACTGCCTCCTGGAACCCCTTCAAATGCCCCACACAATTTGGCCCTCTCTGCTTTCCTGCGCACTCTAGCCTCAAAAGCACCTTTTTTCACTTTCGGCGCTTTTTGGAGCAAAAAAGACAAACGTCCAGGTTTTGCTGCCACAGCAAAGGTGCTAGCGGGGAAAAGTGATGCTGGTTCTCACTGCCTCCTGGAACCCCTTCAAATGCCCCAGACAATTTGGCCCTCTCTGCTTTCCTGCGCACTCTAGCCTCAAAAGCACCTTTTTTCACTTTCGGCACTGTTTGGAGCAAAAAAGACAAACGTCCAGCTTTTGCTGCCACAGCAAAGGTTCCAGCGGGGAAAAGTGATGCTGGTCCTCACTGCCTCCTGGAACCCCTTCAAATGCCCCAGACAATTTGGCCCTCTCTGCTTTCCTGCTAACTCTAGCCTCAAAAGCACCTTTTTTTACTTTCAACGCTGTTTGGAGCAAAAAAGACAAAAGTCCAGGTTTTGCTGCCACAGCAAAGGTGCCAGCAGGGAAAAGTGATGCTGGTCCTCACTGCCTCCTGGAACCCCTTCAAATGCCCCAGACAATTTGGCCCTCTCTGCTTTCCTGCGCACTCTAGCCTCAAAAGCCCCTTTTTTCACTTTCTGCGCTGTTTGGAGCAAAAAAGACAAACGTCCAGCTTTTGCTGCCACAGAAAAGGTGCCAGCGGGGAAAAGTGATGCTGGTCCTCACTGCCTCCTGGAACCTCTTCAAATGCCCCACACAATTTGGCCCTCTCTGCTTTCCTGCTAACTCTAGCCTCAAAAGCACCTTTTTTCAGTTTTGGCGCCCTCGGGAGGAAAAAAGATAAACGTCCAGGTTTTGCTGCCACAGCAAAGGTGCCAGCGGGGAAAAGTGATGCTGGTCCTCACTGCCTCCTGGAACCCCTTCAAATGCCCCAGACAATTTGGCCCTCTCTGCTTTCCTGCGGAATCTAGCCTCAAAAGCACTGTTTTTCACTTTCGGCGCTGTTTGGAGCAAAAAAGAAAAACGTCCGGGTTTTGCTTCCACAGCAAAGGTGCCAGGGGGGTAAAGTGATGCTGGTCCTCCCTGCCTCCTGGAACACCTTCAAATGCCCCAGACAATTTGGCCCTCTCTGCTTTCCTGCGGACTCTAGCTTCAAAAGCACCTTTTTTCACTTTCGGCGCCCTCCGGAGGAAAAAAGACAAACGTCCAGGTTTTGCTGCCACAGCAAAGGTGCCAGCGGGGAAAAGTGATGCTGGTCCTCACTGCCTCCTGGAACCCCTTCAAATGCCCCAGACAATTTGGCCCTCTCTGCTTTCCTGCTAACTCTAGCCTCAAAAGCACTGTTTTTTACTTTCGGCGCTGTTTGGAGCAAAAAAGACAAACGTCCAGGTTTTGCTGCCATAGCAAAGGTGCCAGCGGTGAAAAGTGATGCTGGTCCTCACTGCCTCCTGGAACCCCTTCAAATGCACCAGACAATTTGGCCCTCTCTGCTTTTCTGCAGACTCTATCCTCAAAACACCTTTTTTCACTTTCGGCGGCCTCGGGAGAAAAAAAAAACACAAACGTCCAGGTTTTGCTGCCACAGCAAAGGTGCCAGCAGGGAAAAGTGATGCTGGTCCTCACTGCCTCCTGGAACCCCTTCAAATGCCCCACACAATTTGGCCCTCTCTGCTTTCCTGCGGACTCTAGCCTCAAAAGCACCTTTTTTCACTTTCGGCGCCCTCCGGAGGAAAAAAGACAAACGTCCAGGTTTTGCTGCCACAGCAAAGGTGCTAGCGGGGAAAAGTGATGCTGGTCCTCACTGCCTCCTGGAACCCCTTCAAATGCCCCACACAATTTGGCCCTCTCTGCTTTCCTGCGGACTCTAGCCTCAAAAGCACCTTTTTTCACTTTCGGCGCCCTCCGGAGGAAAAAAGACAAACGTCCAGGTTTTGCTGCCACAGCAAAGGTGCTAGCGGGGAAAAGTGATGCTGGTCCTCACTGCCTCCTGGAACCCCTTCAAATGCCCCAGACAATTTGGCCCTCTCTGCTTTCCTGCGCACTCTACCCTCAAAAGCACCTTTTTTCACTTTCAACGCTGTTTGGAGCAAAAAAGACAAAAGTCCAGCTTTTGCTGCCGCAGCAAAGGTGCCAGCGGGGAAAAGTGATGTTGGTCCTCACTGCCTCCTGGAACACCTTCAAATGCCCCAGACAATTTGGCCCTCTCTGCTTTCCTGCTAACTCTAGCCTCAAAAGCACTGTTTTTCACTTTCGGCGCTGTTTGGAGCAAAAAAGACTAACATCCAGGATTTGCTGCCACAGCAAAGGTGCCAGCGGGGAAAAATGATGCTGGTCCTCACTGCCTCCTGGAACACCTTCAAATGCCCCAGACAATTTGGCCCTCTCTGCTTTCCTGCGGACTCTAGCCTCAAAAGCAACTTTTTTTGACTTTCGGCGCCCTCCGGAGGAAAAAAGACAAACGTCCAGCTTTTGCTGCCACAGCAAAGGTGCTAGCGGGGAAAAGTGATGCTGGTCCTCACTGCCTCCTGGAACCCCTTCAAATGCCCCAGACAATTTGGCCCTCTCTGCTTTCCTGCGCACTCTAGCCTCAAAAGCACCTTTTTTCACTTTCGGCGCTGTTTGGAGCAAAAAATAAAAACGTCCAGCTTTTGCTGCCACAGCAAAGGTGCCAGCGGGGAAAAGTGATGCTGGTCCTCACTGCCTCCTGGAACCCCTTCAAATGCCCCAGACAATTTGGCCCTCTCTGCTTTCCTGCTAACTCTAGCCTCAAAAGCACCTTTTTTCACTTTCGGCGCTGTTTGGAGCAAAAAAGACAAAAGTCCAGGTTTTGCTGCCACAGCAAAGGTGCCAGGGGGGAAAAGTGATGCTGGTCCTCACTGCCTCCTGGAACCCCTTCAAATGCCCCAGACAATTTGGCCCTCTCTGCTTTCCTGCGCACTCTAGCCTTAAAAGCACCTTTTTTCACTTTGAACGCCCCCCGGAGGAAAAAAAACAAACGTCCAGCTTTTGCTGCCACAGCAAAGGTGCCAGCGGGGAAAAGTGATGCTGGTCCTCACTGCCTCCTGGAACCCCTTCAAATGCCCCAGACAATTTGGCCCTCTCTGCTTTTCTGCAGACTCTATCCTCAAAAGCACCTTTTTTCACTTTCGGCGCTGTTTGGAGCAAAAAAGACAAACGTCCGGGTTTTGCTGCCACAGCAAAGGTGCCAGCGGGGAAAAGTGATGCTGGTCCTCACTGCCTCCTGGAACCCCTTCAAATGCCCCACACAATTTGGCCCTCTCTGCTTTCCTGCAGAATCTATCCTCAAAAGCACCTTTTTTCAGTTTTGGCGCCCTCGGGAGGAAAAAAGATAAACGTCCAGCTTTTGCTGCCACAGCAAAGGTGCCAGCGGGGAAAAGTGATGCTGGTCCTCACTGCCTCCTGGAACCCCTTCAAATGCCCCAGACAATTTGGCCCTCTCTGCTTTCCTGCTAAATCTTGCCTCAAAAGCACCGTTTTTCATTTTCGGCGCTGTTTGGAGAAAAAAAGATAAACGTCCAGGTTTTGCTGCCACAGCAAAGGTGCCAGTGGGGAAAAGTGATGCTGGTCCTCACTGCCTCCTGGAACCCCTTCAAATGCCCCAGACAATTTGGCCCTCTCTGCTTTCCTGCGCACTCTAGCCTCAAAAGCACCGTTTTTCATTTTCGTCGCCCTCCGGAGGAAAAAAGACAAACGTCCAGGTTTTGCTGCAACAGCAAAGGTGCCAGCGGGGAAAAGTGATGCTGGTCCTCACTGCCTCCTGGAACACCTTCAAATGCCCCAGACAATTTGGCCCTCTCTGCTTTCCTGCGCACTCTATCCTCAAAAGCACCGTTTTTCACTTTCGGCGCTGCTTGGAGCAAAAAAGACAAACGTCCAGCTTTTGCTGCTACAGCCAAGGTGCCAGCGGGGAAAAGTGATGCTGGTCCTCACTGCCTCCTGGAACCCCTTCAAATGCCCCAGACAATTTGGCCCTCTCTGCTTTCCTGCAGACTCTAGCCTCAAAACACCTTTTTTCAATTTCGGCGGCCTCGGGAGAAAAAAAAAGACAAACGTCCAGGTTTTGCTGCCACAGCAAAGGTGCCAGCGGGAAAAGTGATGCTGGTCCTCACTGCCTCCTGGAACCCCTTCAAATGCCCCAGACAATTTGGCCCTCTCTGCTTTCCTGCAGACTCTAGCCTCAAAAGCACCTTTTTTCAGTTTTGGCGCCCTCGGGAGGAAAAAAGACAAACGTCCAGCTTTTGCTGCCACAGCAAAGGTGCCAGCAGGGAAAAGTGATGCTGGTCCTCACTGCCTCCTGGAACCCCTTCAAATGCCCCAGACAATTTGGCCCTCTCTGCTTTCCTGCGCACTCTAGCCTCAAAAGCACCTTTTTTCACTTTCGGCACGCTCCGGAGCAAAAAAGACAAACGTCCAGCTTTTGCTGCCACAGCAAAGGTGCTAGCGGGGAAAAGTGATGCTGGTCCTCACTGCCTCCTGGAACCCCTTCAAATGCCCCACACAATTTGGCCCTCTCTGCTTTCCTGCGCACTCTAGCCTCAAAAGCACCTTTTTTCACTTTCGGCGCTGTTTGATGCAAATAAGACAAACGTCCAGCTTTTGCTGCCACAGCAAAGGTGCCAGCGGGGAAAAGTGATGCTGGTCCTCACTGCCTCCTGGAACCCCTTCAAATGCCCCAGACAATTTGGCCCTCTCTGCTTTCCTGCTAACTCTAGCCTCAAAAGCTCCTTTTTTCACTTTCTGCGCTGTTTGGAGCAAAAAAGACAAACGTCCAGCTTTTGCTGCCACAGCAAAGGTGCCAGCGGGGAAAAGTGATGCTGGTCCTCACTGCCTCCTGGAACCCCTTCAAACACCCCAGACAATTTGGCCCTCTCTGCTTTCCTGCAGACTCTAGCCTCAAAAGCACCTTTTTTCACTTTCGGCGCTGTTTGATGCAAAAAAGACAAACGTCCAGCTTTTGCTGCCACAGCAAAGGTGCCAGCGGGGAAAAGTGATGCTGGTCCTCACTGCCTCCTGGAACCCCATCAAATGCCCCAGACAATTTAGCCCTCTCTGCTTTCCTGCGCACTCTAGCCTCAAAAGCACCTTTTTTCACTTTCGGCGCTGTTTGGAGCAAAAAATAAAAACGTCCAGCTTTTGCTGCCACAGCAAAGGTGCCAGCGGTGAAAAGTGATGCTGGTCCTCACTGCCTCCTGGAACCCCTTCAAATGCCCCAGACAATTTGGCCCTCTCTGCTTTCCTGCTAACTCTAGCCTCAAAAGCACCTTTTTTCACTTTCGGCGCTGTTTGGAGCAAAAAAGACAAAAGTCCAGGTTTTGCTGCCACAGCAAAGGTGCCAGGGGGGAAAAGTGATGCTGGTCCTCACTGCCTCCTGGAACCCCTTCAAATGCCCCAGACAATTTGGCCCTCTCTGCTTTCCTGCTCACTCTAGCCTCAAAAGCACCTTTTTTCACTTTCGGCGCTGTTTGGAGCAAAAAAGACAAACGTCCAGCTTTTGCTGCCACAGCAAAGGTTCCAGCGGGGAAAAGTGATGCTGGTCCTCACTGCCTCCTGGAACCCCTTCAAATGCCCCAGACAATTTGGCCCTCTCTGCTTTTCTGCAGACTCTATCCTCAAAAGCACCTTTTTTCACTTTCGGCGCTGTTTGGAGCAAAAAAGACAAACGTCCGGGTTTTGCTGCCACAGCAAAGGTGCCAGCGGGGAAAAGTGATGCTGGTCCTCACTGCCTCCTGGAACACCTTCAAATGCCCCAGACAATTTGGCCCTCTCTGCTTTCCTGCGGACTCTAGCCTCAAAAGCACCTTTATTCACTTTCGGCGCCCTCCGGAGGAAAAAAGACAAACGTCCAGGTTTTGCTGCCACAGCAAAGATGCCAGCGGGGAAAAGTGATGCTGGTCCTCACTGCCTCCTGGAACCCCTTCAAATGCCCCACACAATTTGGCCCTCTCTGCTTTCCTGCAGAATCTATCCTCAAAAGCACCTTTTTTCAGTTTTGGCGCCCTCGGGAGGAAAAAAGATAAACGTCCAGCTTTTGCTGCCACAGCAAAGGTGCCAGCGGGGAAAAGTGATGCTGGTCCTCACTGCCTCCTGGAACCCCTTCAAATGCCCCACACAATTTGGCCCTCTCTGCTTTCCTGCAGAATCTATCCTCAAAAGCACCTTTTTTCAGTTTTGGCGCCCTCGGGAGGAAAAAAGATAAACGTCCAGCTTTTGCTGCCACAGCAAAGGTGCCAGCGGGGAAAAGTGATGCTGGTCCTCACTGCCTCCTGGAACCCCTTCAAATGCCCCAGACAATTTGGCCCTCTCTGCTTTCCTGCGCACTCTATCCTCAAAAGCACCGTTTTTCACTTTCGGCGCTGCTTGGAGCAAAAAAGACAAACGTCCAGCTTTTGCTGCTACAGCCAAGGTGCCAGCGGGGAAAAGTGATGCTGGTCCTCACTGCCTCCTGGAACCCCTTCAAATGCCCCAGACAATTTGGCCCTCTCTGCTTTCCTGCAGACTCTAGCCTCAAAAGCACCTTTTTTCAGTTTTGGCGCCCTCGGGAGGAAAAAAGACAAACGTCCAGCTTTTGCTGCCACAGCAAATGTGCCAGCAGGGAAAAGTGATGCTGGTCCTCACTGCCTCCTGGAACCCCTTCAAATGCCCCAGACAATTTGGCCCTCTCTGCTTTCCTGCGCACTCTAGCCTCAAAAGCACCTTTTTTCACTTTCGGCACGCTCCGGAGCAAAAAAGACAAACGTCCAGCTTTTGCTGCCACAGCAAAGGTGCTAGCGGGGAAAAGTGATGCTGGTCCTCACTGCATCCTGGAACCCCTTCAAATGCTCCAAACAATTTGGCCGTCTCTGCTTTCCTGCGCACTCTAGCCTCAAAAGCACCTTTTTTCACTTTCGGCGCTGTTTGATGCAAATAAGACAAACGTCCAGCTTTTGCTGCCACAGCAAAGGTGCCAGCGGGGAAAAGTGATGCTGGTCCTCACTGCCTCCTGGAACCCCTTCAAATGCCCCAGACAATTTGGCCCTCTCTGCTTTACTGCTAACTCTAGCCTCAAAAGCACCTTTTTTCACTTTCGGCGCTGTTTGGAGCAAAAAAGACAAACGTCCAGCTTTTGCTGCCACAGCAAAGGTGCCAGCGGGGAAAAGTGATGCTGGTCCTCACTGCCTCCTGGAACACCTTCAAACACCCCAGACAATTTGGCCCTCTCTGCTTTCCTGCAGACTCTAGCCTCAAAAGCACCTTTTTTCACTTTCGGCGCTGTTTGATGCAAAAAAGACAAACGTCCAGCTTTTGCTGCCACAGCAAAGGTGCCAGCGGGGAAAAGTGATGCTGGTCCTCACTGCCTCCTGGAACCCCATCAAATGCCCCAGACAATTTAGCCCTCTCTGCTTTCCTGCGCACTCTAGCCTCAAAAGCACCTTTTTTCACTTTCGGCGCTGTTTGGAGCAAAAAATAAAAACGTCCAGCTTTTGCTGCCACAGCAAAGGTGCCAGCGGTGAAAAGTGATGCTGGTCCTCACTGCCTCCTGGAACCCCTTCAAATGCCCCAGACAATTTGGCCCTCTCTGCTTTCCTGCTAACTCTAGCCTCAAAAGCACCTTTTTTCACTTTCGGCGCTGTTTGGAGCAAAAAAGACAAACGTCCAGGTTTTGCTGCCACAGCAAAGGTGCCAGGGGGGAAAAGTGATGCTGGTCCTCACTGCCTCCTGGAACCCCTTCAAATGCCCCAGACAATTTGGCCCTCTCTGCTTTCCTGCGCACTCTAGCCTCAAAAGCACCTTTTTTCACTTTGAACGCCCCCCGGAGGAAAAAAAACAAACGTCCAGCTTTTGCTGCCACAGCAAAGGTGCCAGCGGGGAAAAGTGATGCTGGTCCTCACTGCCTCCTGGAACCCCTTCAAATGCCCCAGACAATTTGGCCCTCTCTGCTTTTCTGCAGACTCTATCCTCAAAAGCACCTTTTTTCACTTTCGGCGCTGTTTGGAGCAAAAAAGACAAACGTCCGGGTTTTGCTGCCACAGCAAAGGTGCCAGCGGGGAAAAGTGATGCTGGTCCTCACTGCCTCCTGGAATACCTTCAAATGCCCCAGACAATTTGGCCCTCTCTGCTTTCCTGCGGACTCTAGCCTCAAAAGCACCTTTATTCACTTTCGGCGCCCTCCGGAGGAAAAAAGACAAACGTCCAGGTTTTGCTGCCACAGCAAAGGTGCCAGCGGGGAAAAGTGATGCTGGTCCTCACTGCCTCCTGGAACCCCTTCAAATGCCCCACACAATTTGGCCCTCTCTGCTTTCCTGCAGAATCTATCCTCAAAAGCACCTTTTTTCAGTTTTGGCGCCCTCGGGAGGAAAAAAGATAAACGTCCAGGTTTTGCTGCCACAGCAAAGGTGCCAGCGGGGAAAAGTGATGCTGGTCCTCACTGCCTCCTGGAACCCCTTCAAATGCCCCAGACAATTTGACCCTCTCTGCTTTCCTGCGCAATCTAGCCTCAAAAGCACCGTTTTTCATTTTCGGCGCTGTTTGGAGAAAAAAAGATAAACGTCCAGGTTTTGCTGCCACAGCAAAGGTGCCAGCGGGGAAAAGTGATGCTGGTCCTCACTGCCTCCTGGAACCCCTTCAAATGCCCCAGACAATTTGGCCCTCTCTGCTTTCTGCGCACTCTAGCCTCAAAAGCACCGTTTTTCATTTTCGTCGCCCTCCGGAGGAAAAAAGACAAACGTCCAGGTTTTGCTGCAACAGCAAAGGTGCCAGCGGGGAAAAGTGATGCTGGTCCTCACTGCCTCCTGGAACCCCTTCAAATGCCCCAGACAATTTGGCCCTCTCTGCTTTCCTGCGCACTCTAGCCTCAAAAGCACCGTTTTTCACTTTCGGCGCTGTTTGGAGCAAAAAAGACAAACGTCCAGCTTTTGCTGCCACAGCAAAGGTGCCAGCGGGGAAAAGTGATGCTGGTCCTCACTGCCTCCTGGAACACCTTCAAATGCCCCAGACAATTTGGCCCTCTCTGCTTTCCTGCGCACTCTAGCCTCAAAAGCACCGTTTTTCACTTTCGGCGCTGCTTGGAGCAAAAAAGACAAACGTCCAGCTTTTGCTGCTACAGCCAAGGTGCCAGCGGGGAAAAGTGATGCTGGTCCTCACTGCCTCCTGGAACCCCTTCAAATGCCCCAGACAATTTGGCCCTCTCTGCTTTCCTGCGCACTCTAGCCTCAAAAGCACCTTTTTTCATTCTTGGCGCCCCCAGGAGGAAAAAAAACAAACGTCCAGGTTTTGCTGCCACAGCAAAGGTGCCAGCAGGGAAAAGTGATGCTGGTCCTCACTGCCTCCTAGAACCCCTTCAAATGCCCCAGACAATTTGGCCCTCTCTGCTTTCCTGCAGACTCTAGCCTCAAAACACCTTTTTTCACTTTCGGCGGCCTCGGGAGAAAAAAAAAGACAAACGTCCAGGTTTTGCTGCCACAGCAAAGGTGCCAGCGGGAAAAGTGATGCTGGTCCTCACTGCCTCCTGGAACCCCTTCAAATGCCCCAGACAATTTGGCCCTCTCTGCTTTCCTGCAGACTCTAGCCTCAAAAGCACCTTTTTTCAGTTTCGGCGCCCTCGGGAGGAAAAAAGACAAACGTCCAGCTTTTGCTGCCACAGCAAATGTGCCAGCAGGGAAAAGTGATGCTGGTCCTCACTGCCTCCTGGAAACCCCTTCAAATGCCCCAGACAATTTGGCCCTCTCTGCTTTCCTGCGCACTCTAGCCTCAAAAGCACCTTTTTTCACTTTCGGCGCTGTTTGATGCAAAAAAGACAAACGTCCAGCTTTTGCTGCCACAGCAAAGGTGCCAGCGGGGAAAAGTGATGCTGGTCCTCACTGCCTCCTGGAACCCCATCAAATGCCCCAGACAATTTAGCCCTCTCTGCTTTCCTGCGCACTCTAGCCTCAAAAGCACATTTTTTCACTTTCGACGCCCTCCGGATGAAAAAAGACAAACGTCCAGGTTTTGCTGCCACAGCAAAGGTGCTAGCGGGGAAAAGTGATGCTGGTCCTCACTGCCTCCTGGAACCCCTTCAAATGCCCCAGACAATTTGGCCCTCTCTGCTTTCCTGCGGACTCTAGCCTCAAAAGCAACTTTTTTTGACTTTCGGCGCCCTCCGGAGGAAAAAAGACAAACGTCCAGGTTTTGCTGCCACAGCAAAGGTGCTAGCGGGGAAAAGTGATGCTGGTCCTCACTGCCTCCTGGAACCCCTTCAAATGCCCCAGACAATTTGGCCCTCTCTGCTTTCCTGCGCACTCTAGCCTCAAAAGCACCTTTTTTCACTTTCGGCGCTGTTTGGAGCAAAAAAGACAAAAGTCCAGGTTTTGCTGCCACAGCAAAGGTGCCAGGGGGGAAAAGTGATGCTGGTCCTCACTGCCTCCTGGAACACCTTCAAATACCCCAGACAATTTGGCCCTCTCTGCTTTCCTGCTAACTCTAGCCTCAAAAGCACCTTTTTTCACTTTTAACGCCCCCCGGAGGAAAAAAAACAAACGTCCAGCTTTTGCTGCCACAGCAAAGGTGCCAGCGGGGAAAAGTGATGCTGGTCCTCACTGCCTCCTGGAACCCCATCAAATGCCCCAGACAATTTAGCCCTCTCTGCTTTCCTGCGCACTCTAGCCTCAAAAGCACCTTTTTTCACTTTCGGCGCTGTTTGGAGCAAAAAATAAAAACGTCCAGCTTTTGCTGCCACAGCAAAGGTGCCAGCGGGGAAAAGTGATGCTGGTCCTCACTGCCTCCTGGAACACCTTCAAATGCCCCAGACAATTTGGCCCTCTCTGCTTTCCTGCTAACTCTAGCCTCAAAAGCACCTTTTTTCACTTTCGGCGCTGTTTGGAGCAAAAAAGACAAAAGTCCAGGTTTTGCTGCCACAGCAAAGGTGCCAGCGGGGATAAGTGATGCTGGTCCTCACTGCCTCCTGGAACCCCTTCAAATGCCCCAGACAATTTGGCCCTCTCTGCTTTCCTGCGCACTCTAGCCTCAAAAGCACCTTTTTTCACTTTCGGCACGCTCCGGAGGAAAAAAGACAAACGTCCAGCTTTTGCTGCCACAGCAAAGGTGCTAGCGGGGAAAAGTGATGCTGGTCCTCACTGCCTCCTGGAACACCTTCAAATGCCCCAGACAATTTGGCCCTCTCTGCTTTCCTGCGCACTCTAGCCTCAAAAGCACCTTTTTTCACTTTCGGCGCTGTTTGATGCAAATAAGACAAACGTCCAGCTTTTGCTGCCACAGCAAAGGTGCCAGCGGGGAAAAGTGATGCTGGTCCTCACTGCCTCCTGGAACCCCTTCAAATGCCCCAGACAATTTGGCCCTCTCTGCTTTCCTGCTAACTCTAGCCTCAAAAGCACCTTTTTTGAACTTTCGGTGCTGTTTGGAGCAAAAAAGACAAACGTCCAGCTTTTGCTGCCACATCAAAGGTGCCAGCGGGGAAAAGTGATGCTGATCCTCACTGCCTCCTGGAACCCCTTCAAATGCCCCAGACAATTTGGCCCTCTCTGCTTTCCTGCTAACTCTAGCCTCAAAAGCACCTTTTTTCACTTTCGGCGCTGTTTGGAGCAAAAAAGACAAACGTCCAGCTTTTGCTGCCACAGCAAAGGTGCCAGCGGGGAAAAGTGATGCTGGTCCTCACTGCCTCCTGGAACCCCTTCAAACACCCCAGACAATTTGGCCCTCTCTGCTTTCCTGCAGACTCTAGCCTCAAAAGCACCTTTTTTCACTTTCGGCGCTGTTTGATGCAAAAAAGACAAACGTCCAGCTTTTGCTGCCACAGCAAAGGTGCCAGCGGGGAAAAGTGATGCTGGTCCTCACTGCCTCCTGGAACCCCATCAAATGCCCCAGACAATTTAGCCCTCTCTGCTTTCCTGCGCACTCTAGCCTCAAAAGCACATTTTTTCACTTTCGGCGCCCTCCGGATGAAAAAAGACAAACGTCCAGGTTTTGCTGCCACAGCAAAGGTGCTAGCAGAGAAAAGTGATGCTGGTCCTCACTGCCTCCTGGAACCCCTTCAAATGCCCCAGACAATTTGGCCCTCTCTGCTTTCCTGCGGACTCTAGCCTCAAAAGCAACTTTTTTTGACTTTCGGCGCCCTCCGGAGGAAAAAAGACAAACGTCCAGGTTTTGCTGCCACAGCAAAGGTGCTAGCGGGGAAAAGTGATGCTGGTCCTCACTGCCTCCTGGAACCCCTTCAAATGCCCCAGACAATTTGGCCCTCTCTGCTTTCCTGCGCACTCTAGCCTCAAAAGCACCTTTTTTCACTTTCGGCGCTGTTTGGAGCAAAAAATAAAAACGTCCAGCTTTTGCTGCCACAGCAAAGGTGCCAGCGGGGAAAAGTGATGCTGGTCCTCACTGCCTCCTGGAACCCCTTCAAATGCCCCAGACAATTTGGCCCTCTCTGCTTTCCTGCTAACTCTAGCCTCAAAAGCACCTTTTTTCACTTTCGGCGCTGTTTGGAGCAAAAAAGACAAAAGTCCAGGTTTTGCTGCCACAGCAAATGTGCCAGGGGGGAAAAGTGATGCTGGTCCTCACTGCCTCCTGGAACACCTTCAAATGCCCCAGACAATTTGGCCCTCTCTGCTTTCCTACGGACTCTATCCTCAAAAGCACCTTTTTTCACTTTTAACGCCCCCCGGAGGAAAAAAAACAAACGTCCAGCTTTTGCTGCCACAGCAAAGGTGCCAGCGGGGAAAAGTGATGCTGGTCCTCACTGCCTCCTGGAACCCCATCAAATGCCCCAGACAATTTAGCCCTCTCTGCTTTCCTGCGCACTCTAGCCTCAAAAGCACCTTTTTTCACTTTCGGCGCTGTTTGGAGCAAAAAAGACAAACGTCCAGGTTTTGCTGCCACAGCAAAGGTGCCAGCGGGGAAAAGTGATGCTGGTCCTCACTGCCTCCTGGAACACCTTCAAATGCCCCAGACAATTTGGCCCTCTCTGCTTTCCTGCGGACTCTATCCTCAAAAGCACCTTTTTTGACTTTGAACTCCCCCGGAGGAAAAAAAAACAAACGTCCAGCTTTTGCTGCCAAAGCAAAGGTGCCAGCGGGGAACAGTGATGCTGGTCCTCACTGCCTCCTGGAACCCCTTCAAATGCCCCAGACAATTTGGCCCTCTCTGCTTTTCTGCAGACTCTATCCTCAAAAGCACCGTTTTTCACTTTAGGCGCTGTTTGGAGCAAAAAAGACAAACGTCCAGCTTTTGCTGCCACAGCAAAGGTGCCAGCGGGGAAAAGTGATGCTGGTCCTCACTGCCTCCTGGAACACCTTCAAATGCCCCAGACAATTTGGCCCTCTCTGCTTTCCTGCGCACTCTAGCCTCAAAAGCACCGTTTTTCACTTTCGGCGCTGCTTGGAGCAAAAAAGACAAACGTCCAGCTTTTGCTGCCACAGCAAAGGTGCCAGCGGGTAAAAATGATGCTGGTCCTCACTGCCTCCTAGAACCCCTTCAAATGCCCCAGACAATTTGGCCCTCTCTGCTTTCCTGCGGACTCTATACTCAAAAGCACCTTTTTTCACTTTCGGCGGCCTCGGGAGAAAAAAAAAGACAAAAGTCCAGGTTTTGCTGCCACAGCAAAGGTGCCAGCGGGAAAAGTGATGCTGGTCCTCACTGCCTCCTGGAACCCCTTCAAATGCCCCAGACAATTTGGCCCTCTTTGCTTTCCTGCAGACTCTAGCCTCAAAAGCACCTTTTTTCAGTTTTGACGCCCTCGGGAGGAAAAAAGACAAACGTCCAGCTTTTGCTGCCACAGCAAATGTGCCAGCAGGGAAAAGTGATGCTGGTCCTCACTGCCTCCTGGAACCCCTTCAAATGCCCCAGACAATTTGGCCCTCTCTGCTTTCCTGCGCACTCTAGCCTCAAAAGCACCTTTTTTCACTTTCGGCACGCTCCGGAGCAAAAAAGACAAACGTCCAGCTTTTGCTGCCACAGCAAAGGTGCCAGCGGGGAAAAGTGATGCTGGTCCTCACTGCCTCCTGGAACCCCTTCAAATGCCCCAGACAATTTGGCCCTCTCTGCTTTCCTGCTAACTCTAGCCTCAAAAGCACCTTTTTTGAACTTTCGGTGCTGTTTGGAGCAAAAAAGACAAACGTCCAGCTTTTGCTGCCACATCAAAGGTGCCAGCGGGGAAAAGTGATGCTGATCCTCACTGCCTCCTGGAACCCCTTCAAATGCCCCAGACAATTTGGCCCTCTCTGCTTTCCTGCTAACTCTAGCCTCAAAAGCACCTTTTTTCACTTTCGGCGCTGTTTGGAGCAAAAAAGACAAACGTCCAGCTTTTGCTGCCACAGCAAAGGTGCCAGCGGGGAAAAGTGATGCTGGTCCTCACTGCCTCCTGGAACCCCTTCAAATGCCCCAGACAGTTTGGCCCTCTCTGCTTTCCTGCTAACTCTAGCCTCAAAAGCACCTTTTTTCACTTTCTGCGCTCTTTAGAGCAAAAAAGACAAACGTCCAGCTTTTGCTGCCACAGCAAAGGTGCCAGCGGGGAAAAGTGATGCTGGTCCTCACTGCCTCCTGGAACCCCATCAAATGCCCCAGACAATTTAGCCCTCTCTGCTTTCCTGCGCACTCTAGCCTCAAAAGCACATTTTTTCACTTTCGGCGCCCTCCGGAGGAAAAAAGACAAAGGTCCAGGTTTTGCTGCCACAGCAAAGGTGCTAGCGGGGAAAAGTGATGCTGGTCCTCACTGCCTCCTGGAACCCCTTCAAATGCCCCAGACAATTTGGCCCTCTCTGCTTTCCTGCGGACTCTAGCCTCAAAAGCAACTTTTTTTGACTTTTGGCGCCCTCCGGAGGAAAAAAGACAAACGTCCAGGTTTTGCTGCCACAGCAAAGGTGCTAGCGGGGAAAAGTGATGCTGGTCCTCACTGCCTCCTGGAACCCCTTCAAATGCCCCAGACAATTTGGCCCTCTCTGCTTTCCTGCGCACTCTAGCCTAAAAAGCACCTTTTTTCACTTTCGGCGCTGTTTGGAGCAAAAAATAAAAACGTCCAGCTTTTGCTGCCACAGCAAAGGTGCCAGCGGGGAAAAGTCATGCTGGTCCTCACTGCCTCCTGGAACCCCTTCAAATGCCCCACGCAATTTGGCCCTCTCTGCTTTCCTGCTAACTCTAGCCTCAAAAGCACCTTTTTTCATTTTCGGCGCTGTTTGGAGCAAAAAAGACAAACGTCCAGGTTTTGCTGCCACAGCAAAGGTGCCAGCCGGGAAAAGTGATGCTGGTCCTCACTGCCTCCTGGAACCCCATCAAATGCCCCAGACAATTTGGCCCTCTCTGCTTTCCTGCGCACTCTAGCCTCAAAAGCACCTTTTTTCACTTTTAACGCACCCCGGAGGAAAAAAAACAAACGTCCAGCTTTTGCTGCCACAGCAAAGGTGCCAGCGGGGAAAAGTGATGCTGGTCCTACCTGCCTCCTGTAACCCCTTCAAATGCCCCAGACAATTTGGCCCTCTCTGCTTTCCTGCTAACTCTAGCCTCAAAAGCACTGTTTTTCACTTTCAACGCTGTTTTGAGCAAAAAAGACAAAAGTCCAGGTTTTGCTGCCACAGCAAAGGTGCTAGCGGGGAAAAGTGATGCTGGTCCTCACTGCCTCCTGGAACCCCTTCAAATGCCCCAGACAATTTGGCCCTCTCTGCTTTCCTGCGCACTCTAGCCTAAAAAGCACCTTTTTTCACTTTCGGCGCTGTTTGGATCAAAAAATAAAAACGTCCAGGTTTTGCTGCCACAGCAAAGGCGCCAGCGGGGAAAAGTGATGCTGGTCCTCACTGCCTCCTGGAACCCCTTCAAATGCCCCACACAATTTGGCCCTCTCTGCTTTCCTGCGGACTCTACCCTCAAAAGCACCTTTTTTCACTTTTGGCGCTGTTTGATGCAAAAAAGACAAACGTCCAGCTTTTGCTGCCACAGCAAAGGTGCCAGCGGGGAAAAGTGATGCTGGTCCTCACTGCCTCCTGGAACCCCTTCAAATGCCCCACACAATTTGGCCCTCTCTGCTTTCCTGCTAACTCTAGCCTCAAAAGCACCGTTTTTCACTTTCAACGCTGTTTGGATCAAAAAAGACAAAAGTCCAGGTTTTGCTGCCACAGCAAAGGTGCCAGCGGGGAAAAGTGATGCTGGTCCTCACTGCCTCCTGGAACCCCTTCAAATGCCCCAGACAATTTGGCCCTCTCTGCTTTCCTGCAGAATCTATCCTCAAAAGCACCTTTTTTCAGTTTTGGCGCCCTCCGGAGGAAAAAAGATAAACGTCCAGGTTTTGCTGCCACAGCAAAGGTGCCAGCGGGGAAAAGTGATGCTGGTCCTCACTGCCTCCTGGAACCCCTTCAAATGCCCCAGACAATTTGGCCCTCTCTGCTTTCCTGCGCACTCTAGCCTCAAAAGCACCGTTTTTCATTTTCGGCGCTGTTTGGAGAAAAAAAGACAAACGTCCAGCTTTTGCTGCCACAGCAAAGGTGCCAGCGGGGAAAAGTGATGCTGGTCCTCACTGCCTCCTGGAACACCTTCAAATGCCCCAGACAATTTGGCCCTCTCTGCTTTCCTGCGCACTGTAGCCTCAAAAGCACCGTTTTTCACTTTCGGCGCTGCTTGGAGCAAAAAAGACAAACGTCCAGCTTTTGCTGCTACAGCCAAGGTGCCAGCGGGGAAAAGTGATGCTGGTCCTCACTGCCTCCTGGAACCCCTTCAAATGCCCCAGACAATTTGGCCCTCTCTGCTTTCCTGCGGACTCTAGCCTCAAAAGCACCTTTTTTCAGTTTTGGCGCCCTCGGGAGGAAAAAAGACAAACGTCCAGCTTTTGCTGCCACAGCAAATGTGCCAGCAGGGAAAAGTGATGCTGATCCTCACTGCCTCCTGGAACCCCTTCAAATGCCCCAGACAATTTGGCCCTCTCTGCTTTCCTGCGGACTCTATCCTCAAAAGCACCTTTTTTCACTTTCGGCACGCTCCGGAGCAAAAAAGACAAACCTCCAGCTTTTGCTGCCACAGCAAAGGTGCCAGCGGGGAAAAGTGATGCTGGTCCTCACTGCCTCCTGGAACCCCTTCAAATGCCCCAGACAATTTGGCCCTCTCTGCTTTCCTGCGCACTGTAGCCTCAAAAGCACCGTTTTTCACTTTCGGCGCTGCTTGGAGCAAAAAAGACAAACGTCCAGCTTTTGCTGCTACAGCCAAGGTGCCAGCGGGGAAAAGTGATGCTGGTCCTCACTGCCTCCTGGAACCTCTTCAAATGCACCACACAATTTGGCCCTCTCTGCTTTCCTGCGAACTCTAGCCTCAAAAGCACCTTTTTTCAGTTTTGGCGCCCTCGGGAGGAAAAAAGACAAACGTCCAGCTTTTGCTGCCACAGCAAAGGTGCCAGCGGGGAAAAGTGATGCTGGTCCTCACTGCCTCCTGGAACCCCTTCAAATGCCCCAGACAATTTGGCCCTCTCTGCTTTCCTGCTAACTCTAGCCTCAAAAGCACCTTTTTTGAAATTTCGGTGCTGTTTGGAGCAAAAAAGAAAAACGTCCAGCTTTTGCTGCCACAGCAAAGGTGCCAGCGGGGAAAAGTGATGCTGGTCCTCACTGCCTCCTGGAACCCCTTCAAATGCCCCAGACAATTTGGCCCTCTCTGCTTTCCTGCTAACTCTAGCCTCAAAAGCACCTTTTTTCACTTTCGGCGCTGTTTGGAGCAAAAAAGACAAACGTCCAGCTTTTGCTGCCACAGCAAAGGTGCCAGCGGGGAAAAGTGATGCTGGTCCTCACTGCCTCCTGGAACCCCTTCAAACACCCCAGACAATTTGGCCCTCTCTGCTTTCCTGCAGAATCTAGCCTCAAAAGCACCTTTTTTCACTTTCGGCGCTGTTTGATGCAAAAAAGACAAACGTCCAGCTTTTGCTGCCACAGCAAAGGTGCCAGCGGGGAAAAGTGATGCTGGTCCTCACTGCCTCCTGGAACCCCTTCAAACGCCCCAGACAATTTGGCCCTCTCTGCTTTCCTGCTAACTGTAGCCTCAAAAGCACCTTTTTTCACTTTCGGCGCTGTTTGGAGCAAAAAAGACAAAAGTCCAGGTTTTGCTGCCACAGCAAAGGTGCCAGGGGGGAAAAGTGATGCTGGTCCTCACTGCCTCCTGGAACCCCTTCAAATGCCCCAGACAATTTGGCCCTCTCTGCTTTCCTGCGGACTCCATCCTCAAAAGCACTTGTTTTCACTTTCGGCGCCCCCCGGAGGAAAAAAAACAAACGTCCAGCTTTTGCTGCCACAGCAAAGGTGCCAGCGGGGAAAAGTGATGCTGGTCCTCACTGCCTCCTGGAACCCCTTCAAATGCCCCAGACAATTTGGCCCTCTCTGCTTTCCTGCTAACTCTAGCCTCAAAAGCACTGTTTTTCACTTTCAATGCTGTATGGAGCAAAAAAGACAAAAGTCCAGGTTTTGCTGCCACAGCAAAGGTGCCAGCGGGGAAAAGTGATGCTGGTCCTCACTGCCTCCTGGAACACCTTCAAATGCCCCAGACAATTTGGCCCTCTCTGCTTTTCTGCAGACTCTATCCTCAAAACACCTTTTTTCACTTTCGGCGGCCTCGGGAGAAAAAAAAACACAAACGTCCAGGTTTTGCTGCCACAGCAAAGGTGCTAGCGGGGAAAAGTGATGCTGGTCCTCACTGCCTCCTGGAACACCTTCAAATGCCCCAGACAATTTGGCCCTCTCTGCTTTCCTGCTAACTCTAGCCTCAAAAGCACTGTTTTTCACTTTCAACGCTGTTTGGAGCAAAAAAGACAAAAGTCCAGGTTTTGCTGCCATAGCAAAGGTGCCAGCGGGGAAAAGTGATGCTGGTCCTCACTGCCTCCTGGAACACCTTCAAATGCCCCAGACAATTTGGCACTCTCTGCTTTTCTGCAGACTCTATCCTCAAAACACCTTTTTTCACTTTCGGCGGCCTCGGGAGAAAAAAAAACACAAACGTCCAGGTTTTGCTGCCACAGCAAAGGTGCTAGCGGGGAAAAGTGATGCTGGTCCTCACTGCCTCCTGGAACACCTTCAAATGCCCCAGACAATTTGGCCCTCTCTGCTTTCCTGCAGACTCTAGCCTCAAAAGCACCTTTTTTCACTTTCGGCGCTGTTTGGAGCAAAAAAGACAAAAGTCCAGGTTTTGCTGCCACAGCAAAGGTGCCAGGGGGGAAAAGTGATGCTGGTCCTCACTGCCTCCTGGAACCCCTTCAAATGCCCCAGACAATTTGGCCCTCTCTGCTTTCCTGCGCACTCTAGCCTCAAAAGCACCTTTTTTCACTTTTAACGCCCCCCGGAGGAAAAAAAACAAACGTCCAGCTTTTGCTGCCACAGCAAAGGTGCCAGCGGGGAAAAGTGATGCTGGTCCTCACTGCCTCCTGGAACCCCTTCAAATGCCCCAGACAATTTGGCCCTCTCTGCTTTCCTGCTAACTCTAGCCTCAAAAGCACTGTTTTTCACTTTCAACGCTGTTTGGAGCAAAAAAGACAAAAGTCCAGGTTTTGCTGCCACAGCAAAGGTGCCAGCGGGGAAAAGTGATGCTGGTCCTCACTGCCTCCTGGAACACCTTCAAATGCCCCAGACAATTTGGCACTCTCTGCTTTTCTGCAGACTCTAGCCTCAAAACACCTTTTTTCACTTTCGGCGGCCTCGGGAGAAAAAAAAACACAAACGTCCAGGTTTTGCTGCCACAGCAAAGGTGCTAGCGGGGAAAAGTGATGCTGGTCCTCACTGCCTCCTGGAACCCCTTCAAATGCCCCAGACAATTTGGCCCTCTCTGCTTTCCTGCGCACTCTAGCCTCAAAAGCACCGTTTTTCACTTTCGGCGCTGTTTGGAGCAAAAAAGACAAACGTCCAGCTTTTGCTGCCACAGCAAAGGTGCCAGCGGGGAAAAGTGATGCTGGTCCTCACTGCCTCCTGGAACACCTTCAAATGCCCCAGACAATTTGGCCCTCTCTGCTTTCTAGCGCACTCTAGCCTCAAAAGCACCGTTTTTCACTTTCGGCGCTGCTTGGAGCAAAAAAGACAAACGTCCAGCTTTTGCTGCTACAGCCAAGGTGCCAGCGGGGAAAAGTGATGCTGGTCCTCACTGCCTCCTGGAACCCCTTCAAATGCCCCAGACAATTAGGCCCTCTCTGCTTTCCTGCGCACTCTAGCCTCAAAAGCACCTTTTTTCATTTTTGGCGCCCCCCAGAGGAAAAAAAACAAACGTCCAGGTTTTGCTGCCACAGCAAAGGTGCCAGCAGGGAAAAGTGATGCTGGTCCTCACTGCCTCCTAGAACCCCTTCAAATGCCCCAGACAATTTGGCCCTCTCTGCTTTCCTGCAGACTCTAGCCTCAAAACACCTTTTTTCACTTTCGGCGGCCTCGGGAAAAAAAAAAAGACAAACGTCCAGGTTTTGCTGCCACAGCAAAGGTGCCAGCGGGAAAAGTGATGCTGGTCCTCACTGCCTCCTGGAACCCCTTCAAATGCCCCAGACAATTTGGCCCTCTCTGCTTTCCTGCAGACTCTAGCCTCAAAAGCACCTTTTTTCAGTTTCGGCGCCCTCGGGAGGAAAAAAGACAAACGTCCAGCTTTTGCTGCCACAGCAAATGTGCCAGCAGGGAAAAGTGATGCTGGTCCTCACTGCCTCCTGGAACCCCTTCAAATGCCCCAGACAATTTGGCCCTCTCTGCTTTCCTGCGCACTCTAGCCTCAAAAGCACCTTTTTTCACTTTCGGCGCTGTTTGATGCAAAAAAGACAAACGTCCAGCTTTTGCTGCCACAGCAAAGGTGCCAGCGGGGAAAAGTGATGCTGGTCCTCACTGCCTCCTGGAACCCCATCAAATGCCCCAGACAATTTAGCCCTCTCTGCTTTCCTGCGCACTCTAGCCTCAAAAGCACATTTTTTCACTTTCGGCGCCCTCCGGATGAAAAAAGACAAACGTCCAGGTTTTGCTGCCACAGCAAAGGTGCCAGCGGGGAAAAGTGATGCTGGTCCTCACTGCCTCCTGGAACCCCTTCAAATGCCCCAGACAATTTGGCCCTCTCTGCTTTCCTGCGGACTCTAGCCTCAAAAGCAACTTTTTTTGACTTTCGGCGCCCTCCGGAGGAAAAAAGACAAACGTCCAGGTTTTGCTGCCACAGCAAAGGTGCTAGCGGGGAAAAGTGATGCTGGTCCTCACTGCCTCCTGGAACCCCTTCAAATGCCCCAGACAATTTGGCCCTCTCTGCTTTCCTGCGCACTCTAGCCTCAAAAGCACCTTTTTTCACTTTCGGCACGCTCCGGAGCAAAAAAGACAAACGTCCAGCTTTTGCTGCCACAGCAAAGGTGCTAGCGGGGAAAAGTGATGCTGGTCCTCACTGCCTCCTGGAACACCTTCAAATGCCCCAGACAATTTGGCCCTCTCTGCTTTCCTGCGCACTCTAGCCTCAAAAGCACCTTTTTTCACTTTCGGCGCTGTTTGATGCAAATAAGACAAACGTCCAGCTTTTGCTGCCACAGCAAAGGTGCCAGCGGGGAAAAGTGATGCTGGTCCTCACTGCCTCCTGGAACCCCTTCAAATGCCCCAGACAATTTGGCCCTCTCTGCTTTCCTGCTAACTCTAGCCTCAAAAGCACCTTTTTTGAACTTTCGGTGCTGTTTGGAGCAAAAAAGACAAACGTCCAGCTTTTGCTGCCACATCAAAGGTGCCAGCGGGGAAAAGTGATGCTGATCCTCACTGCCTCCTGGAACCCCTTCAAATGCCCCAGACAATTTGGCCCTCTCTGCTTTCCTGCTAACTCTAGCCTCAAAAGCACCTTTTTTCACTTTCGGCGCTGTTTGGAGCAAAAAAGACAAACGTCCAGCTTTTGCTGCCACAGCAAAGGTGCCAGCGGGGAAAAGTGATGCTGGTCCTCACTGCCTCCTGGAACCCCTTCAAACACCCCAGACAATTTGGCCCTCTCTGCTTTCCTGCAGACTCTAGCCTCAAAAGCACCTTTTTTCACTTTCGGCGCTGTTTGATGCAAAAAAGACAAACGTCCAGCTTTTGCTGCCACAGCAAAGGTGCCAGCGGGGAAAAGTGATGCTGGTCCTCACTGCCTCCTGGAACCCCATCAAATGCCCCAGACAATTTAGCCCTCTCTGCTTTCCTGCGCACTCTAGCCTCAAAAGCACATTTTTTCACTTTCGGCGCCCTCCGGATGAAAAAAGACAAACGTCCAGGTTTTGCTGCCACAGCAAAGGTGCTAGCAGAGAAAAGTGATGCTGGTCCTCACTGCCTCCTGGAACCCCTTCAAATGCCCCAGACAATTTGGCCCTCTCTGCTTTCCTGCGGACTCTAGCCTCAAAAGCAACTTTTTTTGACTTTCGGCGCCCTCCGGAGGAAAAAAGACAAACGTCCAGGTTTTGCTGCCACAGCAAAGGTGCTAGCGGGGAAAAGTGATGCTGGTCCTCACTGCCTCCTGGAACCCCTTCAAATGCCCCAGACAATTTGGCCCTCTCTGCTTTCCTGCGCACTCTAGCCTCAAAAGCACCTTTTTTCACTTTCGGCGCTGTTTGGAGCAAAAAATAAAAACGTCCAGCTTTTGCTGCCACAGCAAAGGTGCCAGCGGGGAAAAGTGATGCTGGTCCTCACTGCCTCCTGGAACCCCTTCAAATGCCCCAGACAATTTGGCCCTCTCTGCTTTCCTGCTAACTCTAGCCTCAAAAGCACCTTTTTTCACTTTCGGCGCTGTTTGGAGCAAAAAAGACAAAAGTCCAGGTTTTGCTGCCACAGCAAAGGTGCCAGGGGGGAAAAGTGATGCTGGTCCTCACTGCCTCCTGGAACACCTTCAAATGCCCCAGACAATTTGGCCCTCTCTGCTTTCCTACGGACTCTATCCTCAAAAGCACCTTTTTTCACTTTTAACGCCCCCCGGAGGAAAAAAAACAAACGTCCAGCTTTTGCTGCCACAGCAAAGGTGCCAGCGGGGAAAAGTGATGCTGGTCCTCACTGCCTCCTGGAACCCCATCAAATGCCCCAGACAATTTAGCCCTCTCTGCTTTCCTGCGCACTCTAGCCTCAAAAGCACCTTTTTTCACTTTCGGCGCTGTTTGGAGCAAAAAAGACAAACGTCCAGGTTTTGCTGCCACAGCAAAGGTGCCAGCGGGGAAAAGTGATGCTGGTCCTCACTGCCTCCTGGAACACCTTCAAATGCCCCAGACAATTTGGCCCTCTCTGCTTTCCTGCGGACTCTATCCTCAAAAGCACCTTTTTTGACTTTGAACTCCCCCGGAGGAAAAAAAACAAACGTCCAGCTTTTGCTGCCACAGCAAAGGTGCCAGCGGGGAAAAGTGATGCTGGTCCTCACTGCCTCCTGGAACCCCTTCAAATGCCCCAGACAATTTGGCCCTCTCTGCTTTTCTGCAGACTCTATCCTCAAAAGCACCTTTTTTCACTTTCGGCGCTGTTTGGAGCAAAAAAGACAAACGTCCGGGTTTTGCTGCCACAGCAAAGGTGCCAGCAGGGAAAAGTGATGCTGGTCCTCACTGCCTCCTGGAACACCTTCAAATGCCCCAGACAATTTGGCCCTCTCTGCTTTCCTGCGCACTCTAGCCTCAAAAGCACCGTTTTTCACTTTCGGCGCTGCTTGGAGCAAAAAAGACAAACGTCCAGGTTTTGCTGCCACAGCAAAGGTGCCAGCGGGGAAAAGTGATGCTGGTCCTCACTGCCTCCTAGAACCCCTTCAAATGCCCCAGACAATTTGGCCCTCTCTGCTTTCCTGCGGACTCTAGCCTCAAAACACCTTTTTTCACTTTCGGCGGCCTCGGGAGAAAAAAAAAGACAAAAGTCCAGGTTTTGCTGCCACAGCAAAGGTGCCAGCGGGAAAAGTGATGCTGGTCCTCACTGCCTCCTGGAACCCCTTCAAATGCCCCAGACAATTTGGCCCTCTCTGCTTTCCTGCAGACTCTAGCCTCAAAAGCACCTTTTTTCAGTTTTGACGCCCTCGGGAGGAAAAAAGACAAACGTCCAGCTTTTGCTGCCACAGCAAATGTGCCAGCAGGGAAAAGTGATGCTGGTCCTCACTGCCTCCTGGAACCCCTTCAAATGCCCCAGACAATTTGGCCCTCTCTGCTTTCCTGCGCACTCTAGCCTCAAAAGCACCTTTTTTCACTTTCGGCACGCTCCGGAGCAAAAAAGACAAACGTCCAGCTTTTGCTGCCACAGCAAAGGTGCTAGCGGGGAAAAGTGATGCTGGTCCTCACTGCCTCCTGGAACCCCTTCAAATGCCCCAAACAATTTGGCCGTCTCTGCTTTCCTGCGCACTCTAGCCTCAAAAGCACCTTTTTTCACTTTCGGCGCTGTTTGATGCAAATAAGACAAACGTCCAGCTTTTGCTGCCACAGCAAAGGTGCCAGCGGGGAAAAGTGATGCTGGTCCTCACTGCCTCCTGGAACCCCTTCAAATGCCCCAGACAATTTGGCCCTCTCTGCTTTCCTGCTAACTCTAGCCTCAAAAGCACCTTTTTTGAACTTTCGGTGCTGTTTGGAGCAAAAAAGACAAACGTCCAGCTTTTGCTGCCACATCAAAGGTGCCAGCGGGGAAAAGTGATGCTGATCCTCACTGCCTCCTGGAACCCCTTCAAATGCCCCAGACAATTTGGCCCTCTTTGCTTTCCTGCTAACTCTAGCCTCAAAAGCACCTTTTTTCACTTTCGGCGCTGTTTGGAGCAAAAAAGACAAACGTCCAGCTTTTGCTGCCACAGCAAAGGTGCCAGCGGGGAAAAGTGATGCTGGTCCTCACTGCCTCCTGGAACCCCTTCAAACACCCCAGACAATTTGGTCCTCTCTGCTTTCCTGCAGACTCTAGCCTCAAAAGCACCTTTTTTCACTTTCGGCGCTGTTTGATGCAAAAAAGACAAACGTCCAGCTTTTGCTGCCACAGCAAAGGTGCCAGCGGGGAAAAGTGATGCTGGTCCTCACTGCCTCCTGGAACCCCATCAAATGCCCCAGACAATTTAGCCCTCTCTGCTTTCCTGCGCACTCTAGCCTCAAAAGCACATTTTTTCACTTTCGGCGCCCTCCGGAGGAAAAAAGACAAACGTCCAGGTTTTGCTGCCACAGCAAAGGTGCTAGCGGGGAAAAGTGATGCTGGTCCTCACTGCCTCCTGGAACCCCTTCAAATGCCCCAGACAATTTGGCCCTCTCTGCTTTCCTGCGGACTCTAGCCTCAAAAGCAACTTTTTTTGACTTTTGGCGCCCTCCGGAGGAAAAAAGACAAACGTCCAGGTTTTGCTGCCACAGCAAAGGTGCTAGCGGGGAAAAGTGATGCTGGTCTTCACTGCCTCCTGGAACCCCTTCAAATGCCCCAGACAATTTGGCCCTCTCTGCTTTCCTGCGCACTCTAGCCTAAAAAGCACCTTTTTTCACTTTCGGCGCTGTTTGGAGCAAAAAATAAAAACGTCCAGCTTTTGCTGCCACAGCAAAGGTGCCAGCGGGGAAAAGTCATGCTGGTCCTCACTGCCTCCTGGAACCCCTTCAAATGCCCCACGCAATTTGGCCCTCTCTGCTTTCCTGCTAACTCTAGCCTCAAAAGCACCTTTTTTCACTTTCGGCGCTGTTTGGAGCAAAAAAGACAAACGTCCAGGTTTTGCTGCCACAGCAAAGGTGCCAGCCGGGAAAAGTGATGCTGGTCCTCACTGCCTCCTGGAACCCCTTCAAATGCCCCAGACAATTTGGCCCTCTCTGCTTTCCTGCGCACTCTAGCCTCAAAAGCACCTTTTTTCACTTTTAACGCCCCCCGGAGGAAAAAAAACAAACGTCCAGCTTTTGCTGCCACAGCAAAGGTGCCAGCGGGGAAAAGTGATGCTGGTCCTCACTGCCTCCTGTAACCCCTTCAAATGCCCCAGACAATTTGGCCCTCTCTGCTTTCCTGCTAACTCTAGCCTCAAAAGCACTGTTTTTCACTTTCAACGCTGTTTTGAGCAAAAAAGACAAAAGTCCAGGTTTTGCTGCCACAGCAAAGGTGCTAGCGGGGAAAAGTGATGCTGGTCCTCACTGCCTCCTGGAACCCCTTCAAATGCCCCAGACAATTTGGCCCTCTCTGCTTTCCTGCGCACTCTAGCCTAAAAAGCACCTTTTTTCACTTTCGGCGCTGTTTGGAACAAAAAATAAAAACGTCCAGCTTTTGCTGCCACAGCAAAGGTGCCAGCGGGGAAAAGTCATGCTGGTCCTCACTGCCTCCTGGAACCCCTTCAAATGCCCCACACAATTTGGCCCTCTCTGCTTTCCTGCGGACTCTACCCTCAAAAGCACCTTTTTTCACTTTTGGCCCTGTTTGATGCAAAAAAGACAAACGTCCAGCTTTTGCTGCCACAGCAAAGGTGCCAGCGGGGAAAAGTGATGCTGGTCCTCACTGCCTCCTGGAACCCCTTCAAATGCCCCAGACAATTTGGCCCTCTCTGCTTTCCTGCTAACTCTAGCCTCAAAAGCACTGTTTTTCACTTTCAACGCTGTTTTGAGCAAAAAAGACAAAAGTCCAGGTTTTGCTGCCACAGCAAAGGTGTCAGCGGGGAAAAGTGATGCTGGTCCTCACTGCCTCCTGGAACCCCTTCAAATGCCCCAGACAATTTGGCCCTCTCTGCTTTCCTGCTAACTCTAGCCTCAAAAAACCTTTTTTCACTTTCGGCGGCCTCGGAAAAAAAAAAACACAAACGTCCAGGTTTTGCTGCCACAGCAAAGGTGCCAGCGGGGAAAAGTGATGCTGGTCCTCACTGCCTCCTGGAATCCCTTCAAACGCCTCAGACAATTTGGCCCTCTCTGCTTTCCTGCAGACTCCATCCTCAAAAGCACCTGTTTTCACTTTCGGCGCTGTTTGGAGCAAAAAAGACAAACGTCCGGGTTTTGCTGCCACAGCAAAGGTGCCAGCGGGGAAAAGTGATGCTGGTCCTCACTGCCTCCTGGAACCCCTTCAAATGCCCCAGACAATTTGGCCCTCTCTGCTTTCCTGCTAACTCTAGCCTCAAAAGCACCGTTTTTCACTTTCAACGCTGTTTGGATCAAAAAAGACAAAAGTCCAGGTTTTGCTGCCACAGCAAAGGTGCCAGCGGGGAAAAGTGATGCTGGTCCTCACTGCCTCCTGGAACCCCTTCAAATGCCCCAGACAATTTGGCCCTCTCTGCTTTCCTGCGCACTCTAGCCTCAAAAGCACCTTTTTTCACTTTCTGCGCTCTTTAGAGCAAAAAAGACAAACGTCCAGCTTTTGCTGCCACAGCAAAGGTGCCAGCGGGGAAAAGTGATGCTGGTCCTCACTGCCACCTGGAACCCCTTCAAATGCCCCACACAATTTGGCCCTCTCTGCTTTCCTGCAGAATCTATCCTCAAAAGCACCTTTTTTCAGTTTTGGCGCCCTCCGGAGGAAAAAAGATAAACGTCCAGGTTTTGCTGCCACAGCAAAGGTGCCAGCGGGGAAAAGTGATGCTGGTCCTCACTGCCTCCTGGAACCCCTTCAAATGCCCCAGACAATTTGGCCCTCTCTGCTTTCCTGCGCACTCTAGCCTCAAAAGCACCGTTTTTCATTTTCGGCGCTGTTTGGAGAAAAAAAGACAAACGTCCGGGTTTTGCTGCCACAGCAAAGGTGCCAGCGGGGAAAAGTGATGCTGGTCCTCACTGCCTCCTGGAACCCCTTCAAATGCCCCAGACAATTTGGCCCTCTCTGCTTTCCTGCTAACTCTAGCCTCAAAAGCACCGTTTTTCACTTTCGGCGCTGCTTGGAGCAAAAAAGAAAAACGTCCAGCTTTTGCTGCTACAGCCAAGGTGCCAGCGGGGAAAAGTGATGCTGGTCCTCACTGCCTCCTGGAACCCCTTCAAATGCCCGAGACAATTTGGCCCTCTCTGCTTTCCTGCGGACTCTAGCCTCAAAAGCACCTTTTTTCACTTTCGGCGCCCTCGGGAGGAAAAAAGACAAACGTCCAGCTTTTGCTGCCACAGCAAATGTGCCAGCAGGGAAAAGTGATGCTGATCCTCACTGCCTCCTGGAACCCCTTCAAATGCCCCAGACAATTTGGCCCTCTCTGCTTTCCTGCGCACTCTAGCCTCAAAAGCACCTTTTTTCACTTTCGGCACGCTCCGGAGCAAAAAAGACAAACCTCCAGCTTTTGCTGCCACAGCAAAGGTGCCAGCGGGGAAAAGTGATGCTGGTCCTCACTGCCTCCTGGAACCCCTTCAAATGCCCCAGACAATTTGGCCCTCTCTGCTTTCCTGCGCACTGTAGCCTCAAAAGCACCGTTTTTCACTTTCGGCGCTGCTTGGAGCAAAAAAGACAAACGTCCAGCTTTTGCTGCTACAGCCAAGGTGCCAGCGGGGAAAAGTGATGCTGGTCCTCACTGCCTCCTGGAACCCCTTCAAATGCCCCAGACAATTTGGCCCTCTCTGCTTTCCTGCGAACTCTAGCCTCAAAAGCACCTTTTTTCAGTTTTGGCGCCCTCGGGAGGAAAAAAGACAAACGTCCAGCTTTTGCTGCCACAGCAAAGGTGCCAGCGGGGAAAAGTGATGCTGGTCCTCACTGCCTCCTGGAACCCCTTCAAATGCCCCAGACAATTTGGCCCTCTCTGCTTTCCTGCTAACTCTAGCCTCAAAAGCACCTTTTTTCACTTTCGGCACGCTCCGGAGCAAAAAAGACAAACGTCCAGCTTTTGCTGCCACAGCAAAGGTGCTAGCGGGGAAAAGTGATGCTGGTCCTCACTGCCTCCTGGAACCCCTTCAAATGCCCCAAACAATTTGGCCATCTCTGCTTTCCTGCGCACTCTAGCCTCAAAAGCACCTTTTTTCACTTTCGGCGCTGTTTGATTCAAAAAAGACAAACGTCCAGCTTTTGCTGCCACAGCAAAGGTGCCAGCGGGGAAAAGTGATGCTGGTCCTCACTGCCTCCTGGAACCCCTTCAAATGCCCCACACAATTTGGCCCTCTCTGCTTTCCTGCTAACTCTAGCCTCAAAAGCACCTTTTTTGAAATTTCGGTGCTGTTTGGAGCAAAAAAGAAAAACGTCCAGCTTTTGCTGCCACAGCAAAGGTGCCAGCGGGGAAAAGTGATGCTGGTCCTCACTGCCTCCTGGAACCCCTTCAAATGCCCCAGACAATTTGGCCCTCTCTGCTTTCCTGCTAACTCTAGCCTCAAAAGCACCTTTTTTCACTTTCGGCGCTGTTTGGAGCAAAAAATAAAAACGTCCAGGTTTTGCTGCCACAGCAAAGGTGCCAGCGGGGAAAAGTGATGCTGGTCCTCACTGCCTCCTGGAACCCCTTCAAACACCCCAGACAATTTGGCCCTCTCTGCTTTCCTGCAGAATCTAGCCTCAAAAGCACCTTTTTTCACTTTCGGCGCTGTTTGATGCAAAAAAGACAAACGTCCAGCTTTTGCTGCCACAGCAAAGGTGCCAGCGGGGAAAAGTGATGCTGGTCCTCACTGCCTCCTGGAACCCCTTCAAATGCCCCAGACAATTTGGCCCTCTCTGCTTTCCTGCTAACTCTAGCCTCAAAAGCACCTTTTTTCACTTTCGGCGCTGTTTGGAGCAAAAAAGACAAAAGTCCAGGTTTTGCTGCCACAGCAAAGGTGCCAGGGGGGAAAAGTGATGCTGGTCCTCACTGCCTCCTGGAACCCCTTCAAATGCCCCAGACAATTTGGCCCTCTCTGCTTTCCTGCGGACTCCATCCTCAAAAGCACTTGTTTTCACTTTCGGCGCCCCCCGGAGGAAAAAAAACAAACGTCCAGCTTTTGCTGCCACAGCAAAGGTGCCAGCGGGGAAAAGTGATGCTGGTCCTCACTGCCTCCTGGAACCCCTTCAAATGCCCCAGACAATTTGGCCCTCTCTGCTTTCCTGCTAACTCTAGCCTCAAAAGCACTGTTTTTCACTTTCAATGCTGTTTGGAGCAAAAAAGACAAAAGTCCAGGTTTTGCTGCCACAGCAAAGGTGCCAGCGGGGAAAAGTGATGCTGGTCCTCACTGCCTCCTGGAACACCTTCAAATGCCCCAGACAATTTGGCCCTCTCTGCTTTTCTGCAGACTCTATCCTCAAAACACCTTTTTTCACTTTCGGCGGCCTCGGGAGAAAAAAAAACACAAACGTCCAGGTTTTGCTGCCACAGCAAAGGTGCTAGCGGGGAAAAGTGATGCTGGTCCTCACTGCCTCCTGGAACACCTTCAAATGCCCCAGACAATTTGGCCCTCTCTGCTTTCCTGCTAACTCTAGCCTCAAAAGCACTGTTTTTCACTTTCAACGCTGTTTGGAGCAAAAAAGACAAAAGTCCAGGTTTTGCTGCCATAGCAAAGGTGCCAGCGGGGAAAAGTGATGCTGGTCCTCACTGCCTCCTGGAACACCTTCAAATGCCCCAGACAATTTGGCACTCTCTGCTTTTCTGCAGACTCTATCCTCAAAACACCTTTTTTCACTTTCGGCGGCCTCGGGAGAAAAAAAAACACAAACGTCCAGGTTTTGCTGCCACAGCAAAGGTGCTAGCGGGGAAAAGTGATGCTGGTCCTCACTGCCTCCTGGAACCCCTTCAAATGCCCCAGACAATTTGGCCCTCTCTGCTTTCCTGCAGACTCTAGCCTCAAAAGCACCTTTTTTCACTTTCGGCGCTGTTTGGAGCAAAAAAGACAAAAGTCCAGGTTTTGCTGCCACAGCAAAGGTGCCAGGGGGGAAAAGTGATGCTGGTCCTCACTGCCTCCTGGAACCCCTTCAAA
Organism: Vanellus vanellus; assembly: GCF_965231255.1. NCBI lineage: Eukaryota > Metazoa > Chordata > Aves > Charadriiformes > Charadriidae > Vanellus > Vanellus vanellus. Next base: position 686,306 of record NW_028127962.1, read on the forward strand.
TGCCCCAGACAATTTGGCCCTCTCTGCTTTCCTGCGCACTCTAGCCTCAAAAGCACCTTTTTTCACTTTCGGCACGCTCTGGAGCAAAAAAGACAAACGTCCAGCTTTTGCTGCCACAGCAAAGGTGCTAGCGGGGAAAAGTGATGCTGGTCCTCACTGCCTCCTGGAACCCCTTCAAATGCCCCAAACAATTTGGCCGTCTCTGCTTTCCTGCGCACTCTAGCCTCAAAAGCACCTTTTTTCACTTTCGGCGCTGTTTCATTCAAAAAAGACAAACGTCCAGCTTTTGCTGCCACAGCAAAGGTGCCAGCGGGGAAAAGTGATGCTGGTCCTCACTGCCTCCTGGAACCCCTTCAAATGCCCCAGACAATTTGGCCCTCTCTGCTTTCCTGCTAACTCTAGCCTCAAAAGCACCTTTTTTGAAATTTCGGTGCTGTTTGGAGCAAAAAAGAAAAACGTCCAGCTTTTGCTGCCACAGCAAAGGTGCCAGCGGGGAAAAGTGATGCTGGTCCTCACTGCCTCCTGGAACCCCTTCAAATGCCCCAGACAATTTGGCCCTCTCTGCTTTCCTGCTAACTCTAGCCTCAAAAGCACCTTTTTTCACTTTCGGCGCTGTTTGGAGCAAAAAAGACAAACGTCCAGCTTTTGCTGCCACAGCAAAGGTGCCAGCGGGGAAAAGTGATGCTGGTCCTCACTGCCTCCTGGAACCCCTTCAAACACCCCAGACAATTTGGCCCTCTCTGCTTTCCTGCAGAATCTAGCCTCAAAAGCACCTTTTTTCACTTTCGGCGCTGTTTGATGCAAAAAAGACAAACGTCCAGCTTTTGCTGCCACAGCAAAGGTGCCAGCGGGGAAAAGTGATGCTGGTCCTCACTGCCTCCTGGAACCCCTTCAAATGCCCCAGACAATTTGGCCCTCTCTGCTTTCCTGCTAACTCTAGCCTCAAAAGCACCTTTTTTCACTTTCGGCGCTGTTTAGAGCAAAAAAGACAAAAGTCCAGGTTTTGCTGCCACAGCAAAGGTGCCAGGGGGGAAAAGTGATGCTGGTCCTCACTGCCTCCTGGAACCCCTTCAAATGCCCCAGACAATTTGGCCCTCTCTGCTTTCCTGCGGACTCCATCCTCAAAAGCACTTGTTTTCACTTTCGGCGCCCCCCGGAGGAAAAAAAACAAACGTCCAGCTTTTGCTGCCACAGCAAAGGTGCCAGCGGGGAAAAGTGATGCTGGTCCTCACTGCCTCCTGGAACCCCTTCAAATGCCCCAGACAATTTGGCCCTCTCTGCTTTCCTGCTAACTCTAGCCTCAAAAGCACTGTTTTTCACTTTCAATGCTGTTTGGAGCAAAAAAGACAAAAGTCCAGGTTTTGCTGCCACAGCAAAGGTGCCAGCGGGGAAAAGTGATGCTGGTCCTCACTGCCTCCTGGAACACCTTCAAATGCCCCAGACAATTTGGCCCTCTCTGCTTTTCTGCAGACTCTATCCTCAAAACACCTTTTTTCACTTTCGGCGGCCTCGGGAGAAAAAAAAAACACAAACGTCCAGGTTTTGCTGCCACAGCAAAGGTGCTAGCGGGGAAAAGTGATGCTGGTCCTCACTGCCTCCTGGAACCCCTTCAAATGCCCCAGACAATTTGGCCCTCTCTGCTTTCCTGCGCACTCTAGCCTCAAAAGCACTTTTTTCACTTTTAACGCCCCCCGGAGGAAAAAAAACAAACGTCCAGGTTTTGCTGCCACAGCAAAGGTGCCAGCGGGGAAAAGTGATGCTGGTCCTCACTGCCTCCTGGAACCCCTTCAAATGCCCCAGACAATTTGGCCCTCTCTGCTTTCCTGCTAACTCTAGCCTCAAAAGCACTGTTTTTCACTTTCAACGCTGTTTGGAGCAAAAAAGACAAAAGTCCAGGTTTTGCTGCCACAGCAAAGGTGCCAGCGGGGAAAAGTGATGCTGGTCCTCACTGCCTCCTGGAACACCTTCAAATGCCCCAGACAATTTGGCACTCTCTGCTTTTCTGCAGACTCTATCCTCAAAACACCTTTTTTCACTTTCGGCGGCCTCGGGAGAAAAAAAAACAAAAACGTCCAGGTTTTGCTGCCACAGCAAAGGTGCTAGCGGGGAAAAGTGATGCTGGTCCTCACTGCCTCCTGGAACACCTTCAAATGCCCCAGACAATTTGGCCCTCTCTGCTTTCCTGCGCACTCTAGCCTCAAAAGCAGCTTTTTTCACTTTCGGCGCTGTTTGATGCAAATAAGACAAACGTCCAGCTTTTCCTGCCACAGCAAAGGTGCCAGCGGGGAAAAGTGATGCTGGTCCTCACTGCCTCCTGGAACCCCTTCAAATGCCCCAGACAGTTTGGCCCTCTCTGCTTTCCTGCTAACTCTAGCCTCAAAAGCACCTTTTTTCACTTTCTGCGCTCTTTAGAGCAAAAAAGACAAACGTCCAGCTTTTGCTGCCACAGCAAAGGTGCCAGCGGGGAAAAGTGATGCTGGTCCTCACTGCCTCCTGGAACCCCTTCAAATGCCCCAGACAATTTGGCCCTCTCTGCTTTCCTGCAGAATCTATCCTCAAAAGCACCTTTTTTCAGTTTTGGCGCCCTCGGGAGGAAAAAAGATAAACGTCCAGCTTTTGCTGCCACAGCAAAGGTGCCAGCGGGGAAAAGTGATGCTGGTCCTCACTGCCTCCTGGAACCCCTTCAAATGCCCCACACAATTTGGCCCTCTCTGCTTTCCTGCGCACTCTAGCCTCAAAAGCACCGTTTTTCATTTTCGGCGCTGTTTGGAGAAAAAAAGATAAACGTCCAGCTTTTGCTGCCACAGCAAAGGTGCCAGCGGGGAAAAGTGATGCTGGTCCTCACTGCCTCCTGGAACCCCTTCAAATGCCCCAGACAATTTGGCCCTCTCTGTTTTCCTGCGCACTCTAGCCTCAAAAGCACCGTTTTTCACTTTCGGCGCTGTTTGGAGCAAAAAAGACATACGTCCAGCTTTTGCTGCCACAGCAAAGGTGCCAGCGGGGAAAAGTGATGCTGGTCCTCACTGCCTCCTGGAACACCTTCAAATGCCCCAGACAATTTGGCCCTCTCTGCTTTCCTGCGCACTGTAGCCTCAAAAGCACCGTTTTTCACTTTCGGCGCTGCTTGGAGCAAAAAAGAAAAACGTCCAGCTTTTGCTGCTACAGCCAAGGTGCCAGCGGGGAAAAGTGATGCTGGTCCTCACTGCCTCCTGGAACCCCTTCAAATGCCCCAGACAATTTGGCCCTCTCTGCTTTCCTGCAGACTCTAGCCTCAAAAGCACCTTTTTTCAGTTTTGGCGCCCTCGGGAGGAAAAAAGACAAACGTCCAGCTTTTGCTGCCACAGCAAATGTGCCAGCAGGGAAAAGTGATGCTGGTCCTCACTGCCTCCTGGAACCCCTTCAAATGCCCCAGACAATTTGGCCCTCTCTGCTTTCCTGCGCACTCTAGCCTCAAAAGCACCTTTTTTCACTTTCGGCACGCTCCGGAGCAAAAAAGACAAACGTCCAGCTTTTGCTGCCACAGCAAAGGTGCCAGCGGGGAAAAGTGATGCTGGTCCTAACTGCCTCCTGGAACCCCTTCAAATGCCCCAGACAATTTGGCCCTCTCTGCTTTCCTGCTAACTCTAGCCTCAAAAGCACCTTTTTTCACTTTCGGTGCTGTTTGGAGCAAAAAAGACAAACGTCCAGCTTTTGCTGCCACAGCAAAGGTGCCAGCGGGGAAAAGTGATGCTGGTCCTCACTGCCTCCTGGAACCCCATCAAATGCCCCAGACAATTTAGCCCTCTTTGCTTTCCTGCGCACTCTAGCCTCAAAAGCACCTTTTTTCACTTTCGGCGCTGTTTGGAGCAAAAAAGACAAACGTCCAGGTTTTGCTGCCACAGCAAAGGTGCCAGCGGGGAAAAGTGATGCTGGTCCTCACTGCCTCCTGGAACCCCATCAAATGCCCCAGACAATTTAGCCCTCTTTGCTTTCCTGCGCACTCTAGCCTCAAAAGCACATTTTTTCACTTTCAACGCTGATAGGAGCAAAAAAGACAAACGTCCGGGTTTTGCTGCCACAGCAAAGGTGCCAGCGGGGAAAAGTGATGCTGGTTCTCACTGCGTCCTGGAACCCCTTCAAATGCCCCAGACAATTTGGCCCTCTCTGCTTTCCTGCTAACTCTAGCCTCAAAAGCACCTTTTTTGAACTTTCGGTGCTGTTTGGAGCAAAAAAGAAAAACGTCCAGCTTTTGCTGCCACAGCAAAGGTGCCAGCGGGGAAAAGTGATGCTGGTCCTCACTGCCTCCTGGAACCCCTTCAAATGCCCCACACAATTTGGCCCTCTCTGCTTTCCTGCTAACTTAAGCCTCAAAAGCACCTTTTTTCACTTTCGGCGCTGTTTGGAGCAAAAAAGACAAACGTCCATCTTTTGCTGCCACAGCAAAGGTGCCAGCGGGGAAAAGTGATGCTGGTCCTCACTGCCTCCTGGAACCCCATCAAATGCCCCAGACAATTTAGCCCTCTCTGCTTTCCTGCGCACTCTAGCCTCAAAAGCACATTTTTTCACTTTCAACGCTGATAGGAGCAAAAAAGACAAACGTCCGGGTTTTGCTGCCACAGCAAAGGTGCCAGCGGGGAAAAGTGATGCTGGTCCTCACTGCCTCCTGGAACCCCTTCAAATGCCCCAGACAATTTGGCCCTCTCTGCTTTCCTGCGCACTCTAGCCTCAAAAGCACCTTTTTTCATTTTCGGCGCTGTTTGGAGCAAAAAAGACAAACGTCCAGGTTTTGCTGCCACAGCAAAGGTGCCAGCGGGGAAAAGTGATGCTGGTCCTCACTGCCTCCTGGAACCCCATCAAATGCCCCAGGCAATTTGGCCCTCTCTGCTTTCCTGCGCACTCTAGCCTCAAAAGCACATTTTTTCACTTTCAACGCTGTTTGGAGCAAAAAAGACAAACGTCCAGCTTTTGCTGCCATAGCAAAGGTGCCAGCGGGGAAAAGTGATGCTGGTCCTCACTGCCTCCTGGAACCCCTTCAAATGCCCCAGACAATTTGGCCCTCTCTGCTTTCCTGCGGACTCTAGCCTTGAAAGCACCTTTTTTCACTTTCGGCGCTGTTTAGAGCAAAAAAGACAAACGTCCAGGTTTTGCTGCCACAGCAAAGGTGCTAGCGGGGAAAAGTGATGCTGGTCCTCACTGCCTCCTGGAACCCCTTCAAATGCCCCAGACAATTTAGCCCTCTCTGCTTTCATGCGCACTCTAGCCTCAAAAGCACCGTTTTTCACTTTCAACGCTGTTTGATGCAAAAAAGACAAACGTCCAGGTTTTGCTGCCACAGCAAAGGTGCCAGCGGGGAAAAGTGATGCTGGTCCTCACTGCCTCCTGGAACACCTTCAAATGCCGCAGACAATTTGGCCCTCTCTGCTTTCCTGCTAACTCTAGCCTCAAAAGCACCTTTTTTGAACTTTCGGTGCTGTTTGGAGCAAAAAAGACAAAAGTCCGGGTTTTGCTGCCACAGCAAAGGTGCCAGCGGGGAAAAGTGATGCTGGTCCTCACTGCCTCCTGGAACTTCTTCAAATGCCCCAGATAATTTGGCCCTCTCTGCTTTCCTGCGCACTCTAGCCTCAAAAGCACCTTTTTTGACTTTCGGCGCCCTCCGGAGGAAAAAAGACAAACGTCCAGCTTTTGCTGCCACAGCAAAGGTGCCAGCGGGGAAAAGTGATGCTGGTCCTCACTGCCTCCTGGAACCCCTTCAAATGCCCCACACAATTTGGCCCTCTCTGCTTTCCTGCGGACTCTATCCTCAAAAGAACTTTTTTCACTTTCAACGCTGTTTGGAGCAAAAAAGACAAAAGTCCAGGTTTTGCTGCCACAGCAAAGGTGCCAGCGGGGAAAAGTGATGCTGGTCCTCACTGCCTCCTGGAACACCTTCAAATGCCCCAGACTATTTGGCCCTCTCTGCTTTCCTGCGGACTCCATCCTCAAAAGCACGTGTTTTCGCTTTCGGCAACCTCCAGAGCAAAAAAGACAAACGTCCAGGTTTTGCTGCCACAGCAAATGTGCCAGCGGGGAAAAGTAATGCTGGTTCTCACTGCCTCCTGGAACCCCTTCAAATGCCCCAGACAATTTGGCCCTCTCTGCTTTCCTGCGGACTCTAGCCTCAAAAGCATCTTTTTTCACTTTCGGCGCTGTTTGGAGCAAAAAAGACAAAAGTCCAGGTTTTGCTGCCACAGCAAAGGTGCCAGCGGGGAAAAGTGATGCTGGTCCTCACTGCCTCCTAGAACCCCTTCAAATGCCCCAGACAATTTGGCCCTCTCTGCTTTCCTGCGCACTCTAGCCTCAAAAGCACATTTTTTCACTTTTAACGCCCCCCGGAGGAAAAAAAACAAACGTCCAGCTTTTGCTGCCACAGCAAAGGTGCCAGCGGGGAAAAGTGATGCTGGTCCTCACTGCCTCCTGGAACCCCTTCAAATGCCCCAGACAATTTGGCCCTCTCTGCTTTCCTGCTAACTCTAGCCTCAAAAGCACTGTTTTTCACTTTCAACGCTGTTTGGAGCAAAAAAGACAAAAGTCCAGGTTTTGCTGCCACAGCAAAGGTGCCAGCGGGGAAAAGTGATGCTGGTCCTCACTGCCTCCTGGAACACCTTCAAATGCCCCAGACAATTTGGCACTCTCTGCTTTTCTGCAGACTCTAGCCTCAAAACACCTTTTTTCACTTTCGGCGGCCTCGGGAGAAAAAAAAACACAAACGTCCAGGTTTTGCTGCCACAGCAAAGGTGCTAGCAGGGAAAAGTGATGCTAGTCCTCACTGCCTCCTGGAACCCCTTCAAGTGCCCCAGACAATTTGGCCCTCTCTGCTTTCCTGCGGACTCTAGCCTCAAAAGCAGCTTTTTTCACTTTCTGCGCTGTTTGATGCAAATAAGACAAACGTCCAGCTTTTCCTTCCACAGCAAAGGTGCCAGCGGGGAAAAGTGATGCTGGTCCTCACTGCCTCCTGGAACCCCTTCAAATGCCCCAGACAATTTGGCCCTCTCTGCTTTCCTGCTAACTCTAGCCTCAAAAGCACCTTTTTTCACTTTCAACGCTGTTTGGAGCAAAAAAGACAAAAGTCCAGCTTTTGCTGCCCCAGCAAAGGTGCCAGCGGGGAAAAGTGATGCTGGTCCTCACTGCCTCCTAGAACCCCTTCAAATGCCCCAGACAATTTGACCCTCTCTGCTTTCCTGCGCACTCTAGCCTCAAAAGCACCTTTTTTCACTTTCTGCGCTCTTTAGAGCAAAAAAGACAAACGTCCAGCTTTTGCTGCCACAGCAAAGGTGCCAGCGGGGAAAAGTGATGCTGGTCCTCACTGCCTCCTGGAACCCCTTCAAATGCCCCAGACAATTTGGCCCTCTCTGCTTTCCTGCAGAATCTATCCTCAAAAGCACCTTTTTTCAGTTTTGGCGCCCTCGGGAGGAAAAAAGATAAACGTCCAGCTTTTGCTGCCACAGCAAAGGTGCCAGCGGGGAAAAGTGATGCTGGTCCTCACTGCCTCCTGGAACCCCTTCAAATGCCCCAGACAATTTGGCCCTCTCTGCTTTCCTGCGCACTCTAGCCTCAAAAGCACCGTTTTTCACTTTCGGCGCTGTTTGGAGCAAAAAAGACAAACGTCCAGCTTTTGCTGCCACAGCAAAGGTGCCAGCGGGGAAAAGTGATGCTGGTCCTCACTGCCTCCTGGAACACCTTCAAATGCCCCAGACAATTTGGCCCTCTCTGCTTTCCTGCGCACTGTAGCCTCAAAAGCACCGTTTTTCACTTTCAGCGCTGCTTGGAGCAAAAAAGACAAACGTCCAGCTTTTGCTGCTACAGCCAAGGTGCCAGCGGGGAAAAGTGATGCTGGTCCTCACTGCCTCCTGGAACCCCTTCAAATGCCCCAGACAATTTGGCCCTCTCTGCTTTCCTGCGCACTCTAGCCTCAAAAGCACCTTTTTTCACTTTTGGCGCCCCCCGGAGGAAAAAAAACTAACGTCCAGGTTTTGCTGCCACAGCAAAGGTGCCAGCGGGGAAAAGTGATGCTGGTCCTCACTGCCTCCTAGAACCCCTTCAAATGCCCCAGACAATTTGGCCCTCTCTGCTTTCCTGCAGACTCTAGCCTCAAAACACCTTTTTTCACTTTCGGCGGCCTCGGGAGAAAAAAAAAGACAAACGTCCAGGTTTTGCTGCCACAGCAAAGGTGCCAGCGGGGAAAGTGATGCTGGTCCTCACTGCCTCCTGGAACCCCTTCAAATGCCCCAGACAATTTGGCCCTCTCTGCTTTCCTGCAGACTCTAGCCTCAAAAGCACCTTTTTTCAGTTTTGGCGCCCTCGGGAGGAAAAAAGACAAACGTCCAGCTTTTGCTGCCACAGCAAATGTGCCAGCAGGGAAAAGTGATGCTGGTCCTCACTGCCTCCTGGAACCCCTTCAAATGTCCCAGACAATTTGGCCCTCTCTGCTTTCCTGCGCACTCTAGCCTCAAAAGCACCTTTTTTCACTTTCGGCACGCTCCGGAGCAAAAAAGACAAACGTCCAGCTTTTGCTGCCACAGCAAAGGTGCCAGCGGGGAAAAGTGATGCTGGTCCTCACTGCCTCCTGGAACCCCTTCAAATGCCCGAGACAATTTGGCCCTCTCTGCTTTCCTGCTAACTCTAGCCTCAAAAGCACCTTTTTTGAACTTTCGGTGCTGTTTGGAGCAAAAAAGAAAAACGTCCAGCTTTTGCTGCCACAGCAAAGGTGCCAGCGGGGAAAAGTGATGCTGGTCCTCACTGCCTCCTGGAACCCCTTCAAATGCCCCAGACAATTTGGCCCTCTCTGCTTTCCTGCTAACTCTAGCCTCAAAAGCACCTTTTTTCACTTTCGGCGCTGTTTGGAGCAAAAAAGACAAACGTCCATCTTTTGCTGCCACAGCAAAGGTGCCAGCGGGGAAAAGTGATGCTGGTCCTCACTGCCTCCTGGAACCCCATCAAATGCCCCAGACAATTTAGCCCTCTCTGCGTTCTTGCGCACTCTAGCCTCAAAAGCACATTTTTTCACTTTCAACGCTGATAGGAGCAAAAAAGACAAACGTCCGGGTTTTGCTGCCACAGCAAAGGTGCCAGCGGGGAAAAGTGATGCTGGTCCTCACTGCCTCCTGGAACCCCTTCAAATGCCCCAGACAATTTGGCCCTCTCTGCTTTCCTGCGCACTCTAGCCTCAAAAGCACCTTTTTTCATTTTCGGCGCTGTTTGGAGCAAAAAAGACAAACGTCCAGGTTTTGCTGCCACAGCAAAGGTGCCAGCGGGGAAAAGTGATGCTGGTCCTCACTGCCTCCTGGAACCCCATCAAATGCCCCAGGCAATTTGGCCCTCTCTGCTTTCCTGCGCACTCTAGCCTCAAAAGCACCTTTTTTCACTTTCAACGCTGTTTGGAGCAAAAAAGACAAACGTCCAGCTTTTGCTGCCATAGCAAAGGTGCCAGCGGGGAAAAGTGATGCTGGTCCTCACTGCCTCCTGGAACCCCTTCAAATGCCCCAGACAATTTGGCCCTCTCTGCTTTCCTGCGGACTCTAGCCTTGAAAGCACCATTTTTCACTTTCGGCGCTGTTTAGAGCAAAAAAGACAAACGTCCAGGTTTTGCTGCCACAGCAAAGGTGCTAGCGGGGAAAAGTGATGCTGGTCCTCACTGCCTCCTGGAACCCCTTCAAATGCCCCAGACAATTTAGCCCTCTCTGCTTTCATGCGCACTCTAGCCTCAAAAGCACCGTTTTTCACTTTCAACGCTGTTTGATGCAAAAAAGACAAACGTCCAGGTTTTGCTGCCACAGCAAAGGTGCCAGCGGGGAAAAGTGATGCTGGTCCTCACTGCCTCCTGGAACACCTTCAAATGCCCCAGACAATTTGGCCCTCTCTGCTTTCCTGCTAACTCTAGCCTCAAAAGCACCTTTTTTTAACTTTCGGCGCTGTTTGGAGCAAAAAAGACAAAAGTCCGGGTTTTGCTGCCACAGCAAAGGTGCCAGCGGGGAAAAGTGATGCTGGTCCTCACTGCCTCCTGGAACCCCTTCAAATGCCCCAGATAATTTGGCCCTCTCTGCTTTCCTGCGGACTCTAGCCTCAAAAGCACCTTTTTTGACTTTCGGCGCCCTCCGGAGGAAAAAAGACAAACGTCCAGCTTTTTCTGCCACAGCAAAGGTGCCAGCGGGGAAAAGTGATGCTGGTCCTCACTGCCTCCTGGAACCCCTTCAAATGCCCCAGACAATTTGGCCCTCTCTGCTTTCCTGTGGACTCTATCCTCAAAAGAACTTTTTTCACTTTCAACGCTGTTTGGAGCAAAAAAGACAAAAGTCCAGGTTTTGCTGCCACAGCAAAGGTGCCAGGGGGGAAAAGTGATGCTGGTCCTCACTGCCTCCTGGAACCCCTTCAAATGCCCCAGACAATTTGGCCCTCTCTGCTTTCCTGCTAACTCTAGCCTCAAAAGCACTGTTTTTCACTTTCAACGCTGTTTGGAGCAAAAAAGACAAAAGTCCCGGTTTTGCTGCCACAGCAAAGGTGCCAGCGGGGAAAAGTGATGCTGGTCCTCACTGCCTCCTGGAACACCTTCAAATGCCCCAGACAATTTGGCACTCTCTGCTTTTCTGCAGAATCTATCCTCAAAACACCTTTTTTCACTTTCGGCGGCCTCGGGAGAAAAAAAAACACAAACGTCCAGGTTTTGCTGCCACAGCAAAGGTGCTAGCAGGGAAAAGTGATGCTGGTCCTCACTGCCTCCTGGAACACCTTCAAATGCCCCAGACAATTTGGCCCTCTCTGCTTTCCTGCGCACTCTAGTATCAAAAGCAGCTTTTTTCACTTTCTGCGCTGTTTGATGCAAATAAGACAAACGTCCAGCTTTTCCTGCCACAGCAAAGGTGCCAGCGGGGAAAAGTGATGCTGGTCCTCACTGCCTCCTGGAACCCCTTCAAATGCCCCAGACAATTTGGCCCTCTCTGCTTTCCTGCTAACTCTAGCCTCAAAAGCACCTTTTTTCACTTTCAACGCTGTTTGGAGCAAAAAAGACAAAAGTCCAGCTTTTGCTGCCACAGCAAAGGTGCCAGCGGGGAAAAGTGATGCTGGTCCTCACTGCCTCCTGGAACACCTTCAAATGCCCCAGACAATTTGGCCCTCTCTGCTTTCCTGCTAACTCTAGCCTCAAAAGCACCTTTTTTTAACTTTCGGCGCTGTTTGGAGCAAAAAAGACAAAAGTCCGGGTTTTGCTGCCACAGCAAAGGTGCCAGCGGGGAAAAGTGATGCTGGTCCTCACTGCCTCCTGGAACCCCTTCAAATGCCCCAGATAATTTGGCCCTCTCTGCTTTCCTGCGGACTCTAGCCTCAAAAGCACCTTTTTTGACTTTCGGCGCCCTCCGGAGGAAAAAAGACAAACATCCAGGTTTTGCTGCCACAGCAAAGGTGCCAGCGGGGAAAAGTGATGCTGGTCCTCACTGCCTCCTGGAACCCCTTCAAATGCCCCAGACAATTTGGCCCTCTCTGCTTTCCTGTGGACTCTATCCTCAAAAGAACTTTTTTCACTTTCGGCGCTGTTTGGAGCAAAAAAGACAAACGTCCAGCTTTTGCTGCCACAGCAAAGGTGCCAGCGGGGAAAAGTGATGCTGGTCCTCACTGCCTCCTGGAACACCTTCAAATGCCCCAGACAATTTGGCCCTCTCTGCTTTCCTGCGCACTGTAGCCTCAAAAGCACCGTTTTTCACTTTCGGCGCTGCTTGGAGCAAAAAAGACAAACGTCCAGCTTTTGCTGCTACAGCCAAGGTGCCAGCGGGGAAAAGTGATGCTGGTCCTCACTGCCTCCTGGAACCCCTTCAAATGCCCCAGACAATTTGGCCCTCTCTGCTTTCCTGCGCACTCTAGCCTCAAAAGCACCTTTTTTCACTTTTGGCGCCCCCCGGAGGAAAAAAAACAAACGTCCAGGTTTTGCTGCCACAGCAAAGGTGCCAGCGGGGAAAAGTGATGCTGGTCCTCACTGCCTCCTAGAACCCCTTCAAATGCCCCAGACAATTTGGCCCTCTCTGCTTTCCTGCAGACTCTAGCCTCAAAACACCTTTTTTCACTTTCGGCGGCCTCGGGAGAAAAAAAAAGACAAACGTCCAGGTTTTGCTGCCACAGCAAAGGTGCCAGCGGGGAAAGTGATGCTGGTCCTCACTGCCTCCTGGAACCCCTTCAAATGCCCCAGACAATTTGGCCCTCTCTGCTTTCCTGCAGACTCTAGCCTCAAAAGCACCTTTTTTCAGTTTTGGCGCCCTCGGGAGGAAAAAAGACAAACGTCCAGCTTTTGCTGCCACAGCAAATGTGCCAGCAGGGAAAAGTGATGCTGGTCCTCACTGCCTCCTGGAACCCCTTCAAATGTCCCAGACAATTTGGCCCTCTCTGCTTTCCTGCGCACTCTAGCCTCAAAAGCACCTTTTTTCACTTTCGGCACGCTCCGGAGCAAAAAAGACAAACGTCCAGCTTTTGCTGCCACAGCAAAGGTGCCAGCGGGGAAAAGTGATGCTGGTCCTCACTGCCTCCTGGAACCCCTTCAAATGCCCGAGACAATTTGGCCCTCTCTGCTTTCCTGCTAACTCTAGCCTCAAAAGCACCTTTTTTGAACTTTCGGTGCTGTTTGGAGCAAAAAAGAAAAACGTCCAGCTTTTGCTGCCACAGCAAAGGTGCCAGCGGGGAAAAGTGATGCTGGTCCTCACTGCCTCCTGGAACCCCTTCAAATGCCCCAGACAATTTGGCCCTCTCTGCTTTCCTGCTAACTCTAGCCTCAAAAGCACCTTTTTTCACTTTCGGCGCTGTTTGGAGCAAAAAAGACAAACGTCCATCTTTTGCTGCCACAGCAAAGGTGCCAGCGGGGAAAAGTGATGCTGGTCCTCACTGCCTCCTGGAACCCCATCAAATGCCCCAGACAATTTAGCCCTCTCTGCTTTCCTGCGCACTCTAGCCTCAAAAGCACATTTTTTCACTTTCAACGCTGATAGGAGCAAAAAAGACAAACGTCCGGGTTTTGCTGCCACAGCAAAGGTGCCAGCGGGGAAAAGTGATGCTGGTCCTCACTGCCTCCTGGAACCCCTTCAAATGCCCCAGACAATTTGGCCCTCTCTGCTTTCCTGCGCACTCTAGCCTCAAAAGCACCTTTTTTCATTTTCGGCGCTGTTTGGAGCAAAAAAGACAAACGTCCAGGTTTTGCTGCCACAGCAAAGGTGCCAGCGGGGAAAAGTGATGCTGGTCCTCACTGCCTCCTGGAACCCCATCAAATGCCCCAGGCAATTTGGCCCTCTCTGCTTTCCTGCGCACTCTAGCCTCAAAAGCACCTTTTTTCACTTTCAACGCTGTTTGGAGCAAAAAAGACAAACGTCCAGCTTTTGCTGCCATAGCAAAGGTGCCAGCGGGGAAAAGTGATGCTGGTCCTCACTGCCTCCTGGAACCCCTTCAAATGCCCCAGACAATTTGGCCCTCTCTGCTTTCCTGCGGACTCTAGCCTTGAAAGCACCATTTTTCACTTTCGGCGCTGTTTAGAGCAAAAAAGACAAACGTCCAGGTTTTGCTGCCACAGCAAAGGTGCTAGCGGGGAAAAGTGATGCTGGTCCTCACTGCCTCCTGGAACCCCTTCAAATGCCCCAGACAATTTAGCCCTCTCTGCTTTCATGCGCACTCTAGCCTCAAAAGCACCGTTTTTCACTTTCAACGCTGTTTGATGCAAAAAAGACAAACGTCCAGGTTTTGCTGCCACAGCAAAGGTGCCAGCGGGGAAAAGTGATGCTGGTCCTCACTGCCTCCTGGAACACCTTCAAATGCCCCAGACAATTTGGCCCTCTCTGCTTTCCTGCTAACTCTAGCCTCAAAAGCACCTTTTTTTAACTTTCGGCGCTGTTTGGAGCAAAAAAGACAAAAGTCCGGGTTTTGCTGCCACAGCAAAGGTGCCAGCGGGGAAAAGTGATGCTGGTCCTCACTGCCTCCTGGAACCCCTTCAAATGCCCCAGATAATTTGGCCCTCTCTGCTTTCCTGCGGACTCTAGCCTCAAAAGCACCTTTTTTGACTTTCGGCGCCCTCCGGAGGAAAAAAGACAAACGTCCAGCTTTTTCTGCCACAGCAAAGGTGCCAGCGGGGAAAAGTGATGCTGGTCCTCACTGCCTCCTGGAACCCCTTCAAATGCCCCAGACAATTTGGCCCTCTCTGCTTTCCTGTGGACTCTATCCTCAAAAGAACTTTTTTCACTTTCAACGCTGTTTGGAGCAAAAAAGACAAAAGTCCAGGTTTTGCTGCCACAGCAAAGGTGCCAGGGGGGAAAAGTGATGCTGGTCCTCACTGCCTCCTGGAACCCCTTCAAATGCCCCAGACAATTTGGCCCTCTCTGCTTTCCTGCTAACTCTAGCCTCAAAAGCACTGTTTTTCACTTTCAACGCTGTTTGGAGCAAAAAAGACAAAAGTCCCGGTTTTGCTGCCACAGCAAAGGTGCCAGCGGGGAAAAGTGATGCTGGTCCTCACTGCCTCCTGGAACACCTTCAAATGCCCCAGACAATTTGGCACTCTCTGCTTTTCTGCAGAATCTATCCTCAAAACACCTTTTTTCACTTTCGGCGGCCTCGGGAGAAAAAAAAACACAAACGTCCAGGTTTTGCTGCCACAGCAAAGGTGCTAGCAGGGAAAAGTGATGCTGGTCCTCACTGCCTCCTGGAACACCTTCAAATGCCCCAGACAATTTGGCCCTCTCTGCTTTCCTGCGCACTCTAGTATCAAAAGCAGCTTTTTTCACTTTCTGCGCTGTTTGATGCAAATAAGACAAACGTCCAGCTTTTCCTGCCACAGCAAAGGTGCCAGCGGGGAAAAGTGATGCTGGTCCTCACTGCCTCCTGGAACCCCTTCAAATGCCCCAGACAATTTGGCCCTCTCTGCTTTCCTGCGGACTCTAGCCTCAAAAGCACCTTTTTTCACTTTCGGCGCTGTTTGGAGCAAAAAAGACAAAAGTCCAGCTTTTGCTGCCACAGCAAAGGTGCCAGCGGGGAAAAGTGATGCTGGTCCTCACTGCCTCCTGGAACACCTTCAAATGCCCCAGACAATTTGGCCCTCTCTGCTTTCCTGCTAACTCTAGCCTCAAAAGCACCTTTTTTTAACTTTCGGCGCTGTTTGGAGCAAAAAAGACAAAAGTCCGGGTTTTGCTGCCACAGCAAAGGTGCCAGCGGGGAAAAGTGATGCTGGTCCTCACTGCCTCCTGGAACCCCTTCAAATGCCCCAGATAATTTGGCCCTCTCTGCTTTCCTGCGGACTCTAGCCTCAAAAGCACCTTTTTTGACTTTCGGCGCCCTCCGGAGGAAAAAAGACAAACATCCAGGTTTTGCTGCCACAGCAAAGGTGCCAGCGGGGAAAAGTGATGCTGGTCCTCACTGCCTCCTGGAACCCCTTCAAATGCCCCAGACAATTTGGCCCTCTCTGCTTTCCTGTGGACTCTATCCTCAAAAGAACTTTTTTCACTTTCGGCGCTGTTTGGAGCAAAAAAGACAAACGTCCAGCTTTTGCTGCCACAGCAAAGGTGCCAGCGGGGAAAAGTGATGCTGGTCCTCACTGCCTCCTGGAACACCTTCAAATGCCCCAGACAATTTGGCCCTCTCTGCTTTCCTGCGCACTGTAGCCTCAAAAGCACCGTTTTTCACTTTCGGCGCTGCTTGGAGCAAAAAAGACAAACGTCCAGCTTTTGCTGCTACAGCCAAGGTGCCAGCGGGGAAAAGTGATGCTGGTCCTCACTGCCTCCTGGAACCCCTTCAAATGCCCCAGACAATTTGGCCCTCTCTGCTTTCCTGCGCACTCTAGCCTCAAAAGCACCTTTTTTCACTTTTGGCGCCCCCCGGAGGAAAAAAAACAAACGTCCAGGTTTTGCTGCCACAGCAAAGGTGCCAGCGGGGAAAAGTGATGCTGGTCCTCACTGCCTCCTAGAACCCCTTCAAATGCCCCAGACAATTTGGCCCTCTCTGCTTTCCTGCAGACTCTAGCCTCAAAACACCTTTTTTCACTTTCGGCGGCCTCGGGAGAAAAAAAAAGACAAACGTCCAGGTTTTGCTGCCACAGCAAAGGTGCCAGCGGGGAAAGTGATGCTGGTCCTCACTGCCTCCTGGAACCCCTTCAAATGCCCCAGACAATTTGGCCCTCTCTGCTTTCCTGCAGACTCTAGCCTCAAAAGCACCTTTTTTCAGTTTTGGCGCCCTCGGGAGGAAAAAAGACAAACGTCCAGCTTTTGCTGCCACAGCAAATGTGCCAGCAGGGAAAAGTGATGCTGGTCCTCACTGCCTCCTGGAACCCCTTCAAATGTCCCAGACAATTTGGCCCTCTCTGCTTTCATGCGCACTCTAGCCTCAAAAGCACCTTTTTTCACTTTCGGCACGCTCCGGAGCAAAAAAGACAAACGTCCGGGTTTTGCTGCCACAGCAAAGGTGCCAGCGGGGAAAAGTGATGCTGGTCCTCACTGCCTCCTGGAACCCCTTCAAATGCCCCACACAATTTGGCCCTCTCTGCTTTCCTGCTAACTCTAGCCTCAAAAGCACCTTTTTTTAACTTTCGGCGCTGTTTGGAGCAAAAAAGACAAAAGTCCGGGTTTTGCTGCCACAGCAAAGGTGCCAGCGGGGAAAAGTGATGCTGGTCCTCACTGCCTCCTGGAACCCCTTCAAATGCCCCAGACAATTTGGCCCTCTCTGCTTTCCTGCGGACTCTATCCTCAAAAGAACTTTATTCACTTTCAACGCTGTTTGGAGCAAAAAAGACAAAAGTCCAGGTTTTGCTGCCACAGCAAAGGTGCCAGCGGGGAAAAGTGATGCTGGTCCTCACTGCCTCCTGGAACACCTTCAAATGCCCCAGACTATTTGGCCCTCTCTGCTTTCCTGCGGACTCCATCCTCAAAAGCACCTGTTTTCGCTTTCGGCAACCTCCGGAGCAAAAAAGACAAACGTCCAGGTTTTGCTGCCACAGCAAATGTGCCAGCGGGGAAAAGTAATGCTGGTTCTCACTGCCTCCTGGAACCCCTTCAAATGCCCCAGACAATTTGGCCCTCTCTGCTTTCCTGCGGACTCTAGCCTCAAAAGCACCTTTTTTCACTTTCTGCGCACTGCGGAGGAAAAAAGACAAACGTCCAGCTTTTGCTGCCACAGCAAAGGTGCCAGCGGGGAAAAGTGATGCTGGTCCTCACTGCCTCCTGGAACCCCTTCAAATGCCCCACACAATTTGGCCCTCTCTGCTTTCCTGCGGACTCCATCCTCAAAAGCACCGTTTTTCA
Organism: Vanellus vanellus; assembly: GCF_965231255.1. NCBI lineage: Eukaryota > Metazoa > Chordata > Aves > Charadriiformes > Charadriidae > Vanellus > Vanellus vanellus. The sequence continues at coordinate 703,564 of NW_028127962.1, forward strand.
TTTTCGGCGCTGTTTGGAGAAAAAAAGATAAACGTCCAGCTTTTGCTGCCACAGCAAAGGTGCCAGCGGGGAAAAGTGATGCTGGTCCTCACTGCCTCCTAGAACACCTTCAAATGCCCCAGACAATTTGGCCCTCTCTGCTTTCCTGCGCACTCTAGCCTCAAAAGCACCGTTTTTTATTTTCGGCGCACTCCGGAGGAAAAAAGACAAACGTCCAGGTTTTGCTGCCACAGCAAAGGTGCCAGCGGGGAAAAGTGATGCTGGTCCTCACTGCCTCCTGGAACCCCTTCAAATGCACCAGACAATTTGGCCCTCTCTGCTTTCCTGCGCACTCTAGCCTCAAAAGCACCTTTTTTCACTTTCGGCGCTGTTTGGAGCAAAAAAGACAAACGTCCAGCTTTTGCTGCTACAGCCAAGGTGCCAGCGGGGAAAAGTGATGCTGGTCCTCACTGCCTCCTAGAACCCCTTCAAATGCCCCAGACAATTTGGCCCTCTCTGCTTTCCTGCAGACTCTAGCCTCAAAACACCTTTTTTCACTTTCGGCACGCTCCGGAGCAAAAAAGACCAAAGTCCGGGTTTTGCTGCCACAGCAAAGGTGCCAGCGGGGAAAAGTGATGCTGGTCCTCACTGCCTCCTGGAACACCTTCAAATGCCCCAGACAATTTGTCCCTCTCTGCTTTCCTGCTGTCTCTAGCCTCAAAAGCAACTTTTTTTGACTTTCGGCGCCCTCCGGAGGAAAAAAGACAAACGTCCAGGTTTTGCTGCCACAGCAAAGGTGCTAGCGGGGAAAAGTGATGCTGGTCCTCACTGCCTCCTGGAACCCCTTCAAATGCCCCAGACAATTTGGCCCTCTCTGCTTTCCTGCGCACTCTAGCCTCAAAAGCACCTTTTTTCACTTTCGGCGCTGTTTGGAGCAAAAAATAAAAACGTCCAGCTTTTGCTGCCACAGCAAAGGTGCCAGCGGGGAAAAGTGATGCTGGTCCTCACTGCCTCCTGGAAACCCTTCAAATGTCCCAGACAATTTGGCCCTCTCTGCTTTCCTGCAGACTCTAGCCTCAAAAGCACCTTTTTTCACTTTCGGCGCTGTTTGGAGCAAAAAAGACAAAAGTCCAGGTTTTGCTGCCACAGCAAAGGTGCCATCAAGGAAAAGTGATTCTGGTCCTCACTGCCTCCTGGAACCCCTTGAAATGCCACAGACAATTTGGCCCTCTCTGCTTTCCTGCGGACTCCATCCTCAAAAGCACCTGTTTTCGCTTTCGGCAACCTCTGGAGCAAAAAAGACAAACGTCCAGCTTTTGCTGCCACAGCAAAGGTGCCAGCGGGGAAAAGTAATGCTGGATCTCACTGCCTCCTGGAACCCTTTCAAATGCCCCAGACAATTTGGCCCTCTCTGCTTTCCTGCGGACTCTATCCTCAAAAGCGCCTTTTTTCACTTTCGTCGCTGTTTGGAGCAAAAAAGACAAACGTCCAGCTTTTGCTGCCACAGCAAAGGTGCCAGCGGGGAAAATTAATGCTGGTTCTCACTGCCTCCTGGAACCTTTCAAACGCCCCAGACAATTTGGCCCTCTCTGCTTTCCTGCGGACTCCATCCTCAAAAGCACCTGTTTTCGCTTTCGGCAAACTCCGGAGCAAAAAAGACAAACGTCCAGCTTTTGCTGCCACAGCAAAGGTGCCAGCGGGGAAAAGTAATGCTGGTTCTCACTGCCTCCTGGAACACCTTCAAATGCCCCAGACAATTTGGCCCTCTCTGCTTTCCTGCGCACTGTAGCCTCAAAAGCACCGTTTTTCACTTTCGGCGCTGCTTGGAGCAAAAAAGACAAACGTCCAGCTTTTGCTGCTACAGCCAAGGTGCCAGCGGGGAAAAGTGATGCTGGTCCTCACTGCCTCCTGGAACCCCTTCAAATGCCCCAGACAATTTGGCCCTCTCTGCTTTCCTGCGCACTCTAGCCTCAAAAGCACCTTTTTTCACTTTTGGCGCCCCCCGGAGGAAAAAAAACAAACGTCCAGGTTTTGCTGCCACAGCAAAGGTGCCAGCGGGGAAAAGTGATGCTGGTCCTCACTGCCTCCTAGAACCCCTTCAAATGCCCCAGACAATTTGGCCCTCTCTGCTTTCCTGCAGACTCTAGCCTCAAAACACCTTTTTTCACTTTCGGCGGCCTCGGGAGAAAAAAAAAGACAAACGTCCAGGTTTTGCTGCCACAGCAAAGGTGCCAGCGGGGAAAGTGATGCTGGTCCTCACTGCCTCCTGGAACCCCTTCAAATGCCCCAGACAATTTGGCCCTCTCTGCTTTCCTGCAGACTCTAGCCTCAAAAGCACCTTTTTTCAGTTTTGGCGCCCTCGGGAGGAAAAAAGACAAACGTCCAGCTTTTGCTGCCACAGCAAATGTGCCAGCAGGGAAAAGTGATGCTGGTCCTCACTGCCTCCTGGAACCCCTTCAAATGTCCCAGACAATTTGGCCCTCTCTGCTTTCATGCGCACTCTAGCCTCAAAAGCACCTTTTTTCACTTTCGGCACGCTCCGGAGCAAAAAAGACAAACGTCCAGCTTTTGCTGCCACAGCAAAGGTGCCAGCGGGGAAAAGTGATGCTGGTCCTCACTGCCTCCTGGAACCCCTTCAAATGCCCCAGACAATTTGGCCCTCTCTGCTTTCCTGCTAACTCTAGCCTCAAAAGCACCTTTTTTTAACTTTCGGCGCTGTTTGGAGCAAAAAAGACAAAAGTCCGGGTTTTGCTGCCACAGCAAAGGTGCCAGCGGGGAAAAGTGATGCTGGTCCTCACTGCCTCCTGGAACCCCTTCAAATGCCCCAGACAATTTGGCCCTCTCTGCTTTCCTGCGGACTCTATCCTCAAAAGAACTTTTTTCACTTTCAACGCTGTTTGGAGCAAAAAAGACAAAAGTCCAGGTTTTGCTGCCACAGCAAAGGTGCCAGCGGGGAAAAGTGATGCTGGTCCTCACTGCCTCCTGGAACACCTTCAAATGCCCCAGACTATTTGGCCCTCTCTGCTTTCCTGCGGACTCCATCCTCAAAAGCACCTGTTTTCGCTTTCGGCAACCTCCGGAGCAAAAAAGACAAACGTCCAGGTTTTGCTGCCACAGCAAATGTGCCAGCGGGGAAAAGTAATGCTGGTTCTCACTGCCTCCTGGAACCCCTTCAAATGCCCCAGACAATTTGGCCCTCTCTGCTTTCCTGCGGACTCTAGCCTCAAAAGCACCTTTTTTCACTTTCTGCGCACTGCGGAGGAAAAAAGACAAACGTCCAGCTTTTGCTGCCACAGCAAAGGTGCCAGCGGGGAAAAGTGATGCTGGTCCTCACTGCCTCCTGGAACCCCTTCAAATGCCCCACACAATTTGGCCCTCTCTGCTTTCCTGCGGACTCCATCCTCAAAAGCACCGTTTTTCATTTTCGGCGCTGTTTGGAGAAAAAAAGATAAACGTCCAGCTTTTGCTGCCACAGCAAAGGTGCCAGCGGGGAAAAGTGATGCTGGTCCTCACTGCCTCCTAGAACACCTTCAAATGCCCCAGACAATTTGGCCCTCTCTGCTTTCCTGCGCACTCTAGCCTCAAAAGCACCGTTTTTTATTTTCGGCGCACTCCGGAGGAAAAAAGACAAACGTCCAGGTTTTGCTGCCACAGCAAAGGTGCCAGCGGGGAAAAGTGATGCTGGTCCTCACTGCCTCCTGGAACCCCTTCAAATGCACCAGACAATTTGGCCCTCTCTGCTTTCCTGCGCACTCTAGCCTCAAAAGCACCTTTTTTCACTTTCGGCGCTGTTTGGAGCAAAAAAGACAAACGTCCAGCTTTTGCTGCTACAGCCAAGGTGCCAGCGGGGAAAAGTGTTGCTGGTCCTCACTGCCTCCTGGAACCCCTTCAAATGCCCCAGACAATTTGGCCCTCTCTGCTTTCCTGCGGACTCTAGCCTCAAAAGCACCTTTTTTCACTTTTGGCGCCCCCCTGAGGAAAAAAAAAAAAACGTCCAGGTTTTGCTGCCACAGCAAAGGTGCCAGCGGGGAAAAGTGATGCTGGTCCTCACTGCCTCCTAGAACCCCTTCAAATGCCCCAGACAATTTGGCCCTCTCTGCTTTCCTGCAGACTCTAGCCTCAAAACACCTTTTTTCACTTTCGGCACGCTCCGGAGCAAAAAAGACCAAAGTCCGGGTTTTGCTGCCACAGCAAAGGTGCCAGCGGGGAAAAGTGATGCTGGTCCTCACTGCCTCCTGGAACACCTTCAAATGCCCCAGACAATTTGTCCCTCTCTGCTTTCCTGCTGTCTCTAGCCTCAAAAGCAACTTTTTTTGACTTTCGGCGCCCTCCGGAGGAAAAAAGACAAACGTCCAGGTTTTGCTGCCACAGCAAAGGTGCTAGCGGGGAAAAGTGATGCTGGTCCTCACTGCCTCCTGGAACCCCTTCAAATGCCCCAGACAATTTGGCCCTCTCTGCTTTCCTGCGCACTCTAGCCTAAAAAGCACCTTTTTTCACTTTCGGCGCTGTTTGGAGCAAAAAATAAAAACGTCCAGCTTTTGCTGCCACAGCAAAGGTGCCAGCGGGGAAAAGTGATGCTGGTCCTCACTGCCTCCTGGAAACCCTTCAAATGTCCCAGACAATTTGGCCCTCTCTGCTTTCCTGCAGACTCTAGCCTCAAAAGCACCTTTTTTCACTTTCGGCGCTGTTTGGAGCAAAAAAGACAAAAGTCCAGGTTTTGCTGCCACAGCAAAGGTGCCATCAAGGAAAAGTGATTCTGGTCCTCACTGCCTCCTGGAACCCCTTGAAATGCCACAGACAATTTGGCCCTCTCTGCTTTCCTGCGGACTCCATCCTCAAAAGCACCTGTTTTCGCTTTCGGCAACCTCTGGAGCAAAAAAGACAAACGTCCAGCTTTTGCTGCCACAGCAAAGGTGCCAGCGGGGAAAAGTAATGCTGGATCTCACTGCCTCCTGGAACCCTTTCAAATGCCCCAGACAATTTGGCCCTCTCTGCTTTCCTGCGGACTCTATCCTCAAAAGCGCCTTTTTTCACTTTCGTCGCTGTTTGGAGCAAAAAAGACAAACGTCCAGCTTTTGCTGCCACAGCAAAGGTGCCAGCGGGGAAAATTAATGCTGGTTCTCACTGCCTCCTGGAACCTTTCAAACGCCCCAGACAATTTGGCCCTCTCTGCTTTCCTGCGGACTCCATCCTCAAAAGCACCTGTTTTCGCTTTCGGCAAACTCCGGAGCAAAAAAGACAAACGTCCAGCTTTTGCTGCCACAGCAAAGGTGCCAGCGGGGAAAAGTAATGCTGGTTCTCACTGCCTCCTGGAACCCTTTCAAATGCCCCAGACTATTTGGCCCTCTCTGCTTTCCTGCGGACTCCATCCTCAAAAGCACCTGTTTTCGCTTTCGCAACCTCCGGAGCAAAAAAGACAAAAGTCCGGGTTTTGCTGCCACAGCAAAGGTGCCAGCGGGGAAAAGTAATGCTGGTTCTCACTGTCTCCTGGAACCCTTTCAAATGCCCCAGACAATTTGGCCCTCTCTGCTTTCTTGCGGACTCCATCCTCAAAAGCACCTGTTTTCGCTTTCGGCAACCTCTGGAGCAAAAAAGACAAACGTCCAGCTTTTGCTGCCACAGCAAAGGTGCCATCGGGGAAAAGTAATGCTGGATCTCACTGCCTTCTGGAACCCTTTCAAATGCCCCAGACTATTTTGCCCTCTCTGCTTTCCTGCGGACTCTATCCTCAAAAGCGCCTTTTTTCACTTTCGGCGCCCTCCGGTGGTAAAAAGACAAACGTCCAGCTTTTGCTGCCACAGCAAAGGTGCCAGCGGGGAAAAGTGATGCTGGTCCTCATTGCCTCCTGGAAACTCTTTAAATGCCCCAGACAATTTGGCCCTCTCTGCTTTCCTGCGGACTCCATCCTCAAAAGCACCTGTTTTCGCTTTCGGCAACCTCCGGAGCAAAAAAGACAAACGTCCAGCTTTTGCTGCCACAGCAAAGGTGCCAGCGGGGAAAAGTAATGCTGGTTCTCACTGTCTCCTGGAACCCCTTCAAATGCCCCAGACAATTTGGCCCTCTCTGCTTTCCTGCGGACTCCATCCTCAAAAGAACCTGTTTTCACATTCGGCAAACTCCGGAGCAAAAATGACAAACGTCCAGCATTTACTGCCACAGCAAAGGTGCCAGCGGGGAAAAGTAATGCTGGTTCTCACTGTCTCCTGGAAGCCTTTCAAATGCCCCAGACAATTTGGCCCTCTCTGCTTTCCTGCGGACTCTATCCTCAAAAGCACCTGTTTTCGCTTTCGCAACCTCCGGAGCAAAAAAGACAAACGTCCAGCTTTTGCTGCCACAGCAAAGGTGCCAGCGGGGAAAAGTGATGCTGGTCCTCATTGCCTCCTGGAAACTCTTTAAATGCCACAGACAATTTGGCCCTCTCTGCTTTCCTGCGGACTCCATCCTCAAAAGAACCTTTTTTCTCTTTCGGCAAACTCCGGAGCAAAAAAGACAAACGTCCAGCTTTTGCTGCCACAGCAAAGGTGCCAGCGGGGAAAAGTAATGCTGGTTCTCACTGTCTCCTGGAACCCTTTAAAATGCCCCAGACAATTTGGCCCTCTCTGCTTTCCTGCGGACTCCATCCTCAAAAGCACCTGTTTTCGCTTTCGGCAACCTCCGGAGCAAAAAAGACAAACGTCCAGCTTTTGCTGCCACAGCAAAGGTGCCAGCGGGGAAAAGTAATGCTGGTTCTCACTGCCTCCTGGAACCCCTTCAAATGCCCCAGACAATTTGGCCCTCTCTGCTTTCCTGCGGACTCCATCCTCAAAATAACCTGTTTTCACTTTCGGCAACCTCCGGAGCAAAAATGACAAACGTCCAGCATTTACTGCCACAGCAAAGGTGCCAGCGGGGAAAAGTAATGCTGGTTCTCACTGTCTCCTGGAAGCCTTTCAAATGCCCCAGACAATTTGGCCCTCTCTGCTTTCCTGCGGACTCTATCCTCAAAAGCACCTGTTTTCGCTTTCGGCAGCCTCCGGAGCAAAAAAGACAAACGTCCAGCTTTTGCTGCCACAGGAAAGGTGCCAGCGGGGAAAAGTAATGCTGGTTCTCACTGCCTCCTGGAACCCTTTCAAATGCCTCAGACAATTTGGCCCTCTCTGCTTTCCTGCGGACTCCATCCTCAAAAGCACCTTTTTTCGCTTTCGGCGCCCTCCGGAACAAAAAAGACAAACGTCCAGCTTTTGCTGCCACAGCAAAGGTGCCAGCGGGAAAAAGTAATGCTGGTTCTCACTGCCTCCTGGAACCCTTTCAAATGCCTCAGACGATTTGGCCCTCTCTGCTTTCCTGCGGACTCCATCCTCAAAAGCACCTTTTTTCGCTTTCGGCAACCTCCGGAGCAAAAAAGACAAACGTCCAGCTTTTGCTGCCAGCAAAGGTGCCAGCGGGGAAAAGTGATGCTGGTCCTCACTGCCTCCTGGAACCCCTTGAAATGCCACAGACAATTTGGCCCTCTCTGCTTTCCTGCGGACTCCATCCTCAAAAGCACCTGTTTTCGCTTTCGGCAACCTCCGGAGCAAAAAAGAAAAACGTCCAGCTTTTGCTGCCACAGCAAAGGTGCCAGCGGGGAAAAGTAATGCTGGATCTCACTGCCTCCTGGAACCCTTTCAAATGCCCCAGACTATTTGGCCCTCTCTGCTTTCCTGCGGACTCTATCCTCAAAAGCGCCTTTTTTCACTTTCGGCGCCCTCCGGTGGTAAAAAGACAAACGTCCAGCTTTTGCTGCCACAGCAAAGGTGCCAGCGGGGAAAAGTGATGCTGGTCCTCATTGCCTCCGGGAACCTCTTTAAATGCCACAGACAATTTGGCCCTCTCTGCTTTCCTGCGGACTCCATCCTCAAAAGCACCTGTTTTCGCTTTCGGCAACCTCCGGAGCAAAAAAGAAAAACGTCCAGGTTTTGCTGCCACAGCAAATGTGGCAGCGGGGAAAAGTAATGCTGGTTCTCACTGCCTCCTGGAACCCTTTCAAATGCCCCAGACAATTTGGCCCTCTCTGCTTTCCTGCGGACTCCATCCTCAAAAGCACCTGTTTTCGATTTCGGCAGCCTCCAGAGCAAAAAAGACAAACGTCCAGCTTTTGCTGCCACAGCAAAGGTGCCATCGGGGAAAAGTGATTCTGGTCCTCACTGCCTCCTGGAACCCCTTGAAATGCCACAGACAATTTGGCCCTCTCTGCTTTCCTGCGGACTCCATCCTCAAAAGCACCTGTTTTCGCTTTCGGCAACCTCCGGAGCAAAAAAGACAAACGTCCAGCTTTTGCTGCCACAGCATAGGTGCCAGCGGGGAAAAGTAATGCTGGTTCTCACTGCCTCCTGGAACCCCTTCAAATGCCCCAGACAATTTGGCCCTCTCTGCTTTCCTGCGGACTCCATCCTCAAAAGCACCTGTTTTCGCTTTCGGCAAGCTCAGGAGCAAAAAAGACAAACGTCCAGCTTTTGCTGCCACAGCAAAGGTGCCAGCGGGGAAAAGTAATGCTGGATCTCATTCCCACCTGGAACCCTTTCAAATGCCCCAGACTATTTTGCCCTCTCTGCTTTTCTGCGGACTCTATCCTCAAAAGCGCCTTTTTTCACTTTCGGCGCCCTCCGGTGTTAAAAAGACAAACGTCCAGCTTTTGCTGCCACAGCAAAGGTGCCAGCGGGGAAAAGTAATGCTGGTTCTCACTGCCTCCTGGAACCCTTTCAAATGCCCCAGACAATTTGGCCCTCTCTGCTTTCCTGCCGACTCTATCCTCAAAAGCACCTGTTTTCGCTTTCGGCAGCCTCCGGAGCAAAAAAGACAAACGTCCAGCTTTTGCTGCCACAGCAAAGGTGCCAGCGGGGAAAAGTAATGCTGGTTCTCACTGCCTCCTGGAACCCTTTCAAATGCCCCAGACAATTTTGCCCTCTCTGCTTTCCTGCGGACTCCATCCTCAAAAGCACCTGTTTTCGATTTCGGCAGCCTCCAGAGCAAAAAAGACAAAGGTCCAGCTTTTGCTGCCACAGGAAAGGTGCCAGCGGGGAAAAGTAATGCTGGTTCTCACTGCCTCCTGGAACCCTTTCAAATGCCTCAGACAATTTGGCCCTCTCTGCTTTCCTGCGGACTCCATCCTCAAAAGCACCTGTTTTCGCTTTCGGCAACCTCCGGAGCAAAAAAGACAAACGTCCAGGTTTTGCTGCCACAGCAAAGGTGCCAGCGGGGAAAAGTGATGCTGGTCCTCACTGCCTCCTGGAATCCCTTCAAATGCCCCAGACAATTTGGCCCTCTCTGATTTCTTGCGTACTCCATCCTCAAAAGCACCTTTTCTCGCTTTCGGAACCTCCGGAGCAAAAAAGAAAAACGTCCAGGTTTTGCTGCCACAGCAAAGGTGCCAGCGGGGAAAAGTGATGCTGGTCCTCACTGCCTCCTGGAACCCCTTGAAATGCCCCAGACAATTTGGCCCTCTCTGCTTTCCTGCGGACTCCATCCTCAAAAGCACCTGTTTTCGCTTTCGGCAACCTCCGGAGCAAAAAAGAAAAACGTCCAGCTTTTGCTGCCACAGCAAAGGTGCCAGCGGGGAAAAGTAATGCTGGTTCTCACTGCCTCCTGGAACCCCTTCAAATGCCCCAGACAATTTGGCCCTCTCTGCTTTCCTGCGGACTCCATCCTCAAAAGCACCTGTTTTCGCTTTCGGCAAGCTCAGGAGCAAAAAAGACAAACGTCCAGCTTTTGCTGCCACAGCAAAGGTGCCAGCGGGGAAAAGTAATGCTGGATCTCACTGCCTCCTGGAACCCTTTCAAATGCCCCAGACTATTTTGCCCTCTCTGCTTTCCTGCGGACTCTAGCCTCAAAAGCGCCTTTTTTCACTTTTGGCGCCCTCCGGTGGTAAAAAGACAAACGTCCAGCTTTTGCTGCCACAGCAAAGGTGCCAGCGGGGAAAAGTGATGCTGGTCCTCATTGCCTCCTGGAACCTCTTTAAATGCCACAGACAATTTGGCCCTCTCTGCTTTCCTGCGGACTCCATCCTCAAAAGCACCTTTTCTCGCTTTCGGCAAACTCCGGAGCAAAAAAGACAAACGTCCAGCTTTTGCTGCCTCAGCAAAGGTGCCAGCGGGGAAAAGTAATGCTGGTTCTCACTGCCTCCTGCAACCCTTTCAAATGCCCCAGACAATTTGGCCCTCTCTGCTTTCCTGCCGACTCTATCCTCAAAAGCACCTGTTTTCGCTTTCGGCAGCCTCCGGAGCAAAAAAGACAAACGTCCAGGTTTTGCTGCCACAGCAAAGGTGCCAGCGGGGAAAAGTAATGCTGGATCTCACTGCCTCCTGGAACCCTTTCAAATGCCCCAGACTATTTTGCCCTCTCTGCTTTTCTGCGGACTCTATCCTCAAAAGAGCCTTTTTTCACTTTCGGCGCCCTCCGGTGTTAAAAAGACAAACGTCCAGCTTTTGCTGCCACAGCAAAGGTGTCAGCGGGGAAAAGTAATGCTGGTTCTCACTGCCTCCTGGAACCCTTTCAAATGCCCCAGACAATTTGGCCCTCTCTGCTTTCCTGCCGACTCTATCCTCAAAAGCACCTGTTTTCGCTTTCGGCAGCCTCCGGAGCAAAAAAGACAAACGTCCAGCTTTTGCTGCCACAGCAAAGGTGCCAGCGGGGAAAAGTAATGCTGGTTCTCACTGCCTCCTGGAACCCTTTCAAATGCCCCAGACAATTTTGCCCTCTCTGCTTTCCTGCGGACTCCATCCTCAAAAGCACCTGTTTTCGATTTCGGCAGCCTCCAGAGCAAAAAAGACAAAGGTCCAGCTTTTGCTGCCACAGGAAAGGTGCCAGCGGGGAAAAGTAATGCTGGTTCTCACTGCCTCCTGGAACCCTTTCAAATGCCTCAGACAATTTGGCCCTCTCTGCTTTCCTGCGGACTCCATCCTCAAAAGCACCTGTTTTCGCTTTCGGCAACCTCCGGAGCAAAAAAGACAAACGTCCAGGTTTTGCTGCCACAGCAAAGGTGCCAGCGGGGAAAAGTGATGCTGGTCCTCACTGCCTCCTGGAATCCCTTCAAATGCCCCAGACAATTTGGCCCTCTCTGATTTCTTGCGTACTCCATCCTCAAAAGCACCTTTTCTCGCTTTCGGAGCCTCCGGAGCAAAAAAGAAAAACGTCCAGGTTTTGCTGCCACAGCAAAGGTGCCAGCGGGGAAAAGTGATGCTGGTCCTCACTGCCTCCTGGAACCCCTTGAAATGCCCCAGACAATTTGGCCCTCTCTGCTTTCCTGCGGACTCCATCCTCAAAAGCACCTGTTTTCGCTTTCGGCAACCTCCGGAGCAAAAAAGAAAAACGTCCAGCTTTTGCTGCCACAGCAAAGGTGCCAGCGGGGAAAAGTAATGCTGGTTCTCACTGCCTCCTTGAACCCTTTCAAATGCCCCAGACAATTTGGCCCTCTCTGCTTTCCTGCGGACTCCATCCTCAAAAGCACCTGTTTTCGCTTTCGGCAACCTCCGGAGCAAAAAAGACAAACGTCCAGGTTTTGCTGCCACAGCAAATGTGCCAGCGGGGAAAAGTAATGCTGGTTCTCACTGCCTCCTGGAACCCCTTCAAATGCCCCAGACAATTTGGCCCTCTCTGCTTTCCTGCGGACTCCATCCTCAAAAGCACCTGTTTTCGCTTTCGGCAAGCTCAGGAGCAAAAAAGACAAACGTCCAGCTTTTGCTGCCACAGCAAAGGTGCCAGCGGGGAAAAGTAATGCTGGATCTCACTGCCTCCTGGAACCCTTTCAAATGCCCCAGACTATTTTGCCCTCTCTGCTTTCCTGCGGACTCTAGCCTCAAAAGCGCCTTTTTTCACTTTTGGCGCCCTCCGGTGGTAAAAAGACAAACGTCCAGCTTTTGCTGCCACAGCAAAGGTGCCAGCGGGGAAAAGTGATGCTGGTCCTCATTGCCTCCTGGAACCTCTTTAAATGCCACAGACAATTTGGCCCTCTCTGCTTTCCTGCGGACTCCATCCTCAAAAGCACCTTTTCTCGCTTTCGGCAAACTCCGGAGCAAAAAAGACAAACGTCCAGCTTTTGCTGCCTCAGCAAAGGTGCCAGCGGGGAAAAGTAATGCTGGTTCTCACTGCCTCCTGCAACCCTTTCAAATGCCCCAGACAATTTGGCCCTCTCTGCTTTCCTGCCGACTCTATCCTCAAAAGCACCTGTTTTCGCTTTCGGCAGCCTCCGGAGCAAAAAAGACAAACGTCCAGCTTTTACTGCCACAGCAAAGGTGCCAGCGGGGAAAAGTAATGCTGGTTCTCACTGCCTCCTGGAACCCTTTCAAATGCCCCAGACAATTTGGCCCTCTCTGCTTTCCTGCGGACTCCATCCTCAAAAGCACCTGTTTTCGCTTTCGGCAACCTCCGGAGCAAAAAAGACAAACGTCCAGCTTTTGCTGCCACAGCAAAGGTGCCAGCGGGGAAAAGTAATGCTGGTTCTCACTGCCTCCTGGAACCCTTTCAAATGCCCCAGACAATTTGGCCCTCTCTGCTTTCCTGCGGACTCCATCCTCAAAAGCACCTGTTTTCGCTTGCGGCAAACTCCGGAGCAAAAAAGACAAACGTCCAGCTTTTGCTGCCACAGCAAAGGTGCCAGCGGGGAAAAGTGATGCTGGTCCTCACTGTCTCCTGGAACCCTTTCAAATGCCCCAGACAATTTGGCCCTCTCTGCTTTCCTGCGGACTCCATCCTCAAAAGCACCTGTTTTCGCTTTCGGCAGCCTCCGGAGCAAAAAAGACAAACGTCCAGCTTTTGCTGCCACAGCAAAGGTGCCAGCGGGGAAAAGTAATGCTGGTTCTCACTGCCTCCTGGAACCATTTCAAATGCCTCAGACAATTTTGCCCTCTCTGCTTTCCTGCGGACTCCATCCTCAAAAGCACCTGTTTTCGCTTTCGGCATCCTCCGGAGCAAAAAAGACAAACGTCCAGGTTTTGCTGCCACAGCAAAGGTGCCAGCGGGGAAAAGTAATGCTGGTTCTCACTGCCTCCTGGAACCCCTTCAAATGCCTCAGACAATTTGGCCCTCTCTGCTTTCCTGCGGACTCTATCCTCAAAAGCGCCTTTTTTCACTTTCGGCGCCCTCCGGAGCAAAAAAGACAAACGTCCAGGTTTTGCTGCCACAGCAAAGGTGCCAGCGGGGAAAAGTAATGCTGGTTCTCACTGCCTCCTGGAACCCTTTCAAATGCCCCAGACAATTTGGCCCTCTCTGCTTTCCTGCGGACTCCATCCTCAAAAGCACCTGTTTTCGCTTTCGGCAACCTCCGGAGCAAAAAAGACAAACGTCCAGGTTTTGCTGCCACAGCAAAGGTGCCAGCGGGGAAAAGTGATGCTGGTCCTCACTGCCTCCTGGAATCCCTTCAAATGCCCCAGACAATTTGGCCCTCTCTGATTTCTTGCGTACTCCATCCTCAAAAGCACCTTTTCTCGCTTTCGGAACCTCCGGAGCAAAAAAGAAAAACGTCCAGGTTTTGCTGCCACAGCAAAGGTGCCAGCGGGGAAAAGTGATGCTGGTCCTCACTGCCTCCTGGAACCCCTTGAAATGCCCCAGACAATTTGGCCCTCTCTGCTTTCCTGCGGACTCCATCCTCAAAAGCACCTGTTTTCGCTTGCGGCAAACTCCGGAGCAAAAAAGACAAACGTCCAGCTTTTGCTGCCACAGCAAAGGTGCCAGCGGGGAAAAGTGATGCTGGTCCTCACTGTCTCCTGGAACCTCTTCAAATGCCCCAGACAATTTGGCCCTCTCTGCTTTCCTGCGGACTCCATCCTCAAAAGCACCTGTTTTCGCTTTCGGTAGCCTCCGGAGCAAAAAAGACAAACGTCCAGCTTTTGCTGCCACAGCAAAGGTGCCAGCGGGGAAAAGTAATGCTGGTTCTCACTGCCTCCTGGAACCATTTCAAATGCCTCAGACAATTTGGCCCTCTCTGCTTTCCTGCGGACTCCATCCTCAAAAGCACCTGTTTTCGCTTTCGGCATCCTCCGGAGCAAAAAAGACAAACGTCCAGGTTTTGCTGCCACAGCAAAGGTGCCAGCGGGGAAAAGTAATGCTGGTTCTCACTGCCTCCTGGAACCCCTTCAAATGCCTCAGACAATTTGGCCCTCTCTGCTTTCCTGCGGACTCTATCCTCAAAAGCGCCTTTTTTCACTTTCGGCGCCCTCCGGAGCAAAAAAGACAAACGTCCAGGTTTTGCTGCCACAGCAAAGGTGCCAGCGGGGAAAAGTAATGCTGGTTCTCACTGCCTCCTGGAACCCTTTCAAATGCCCCAGACAATTTGGCCCTCTCTGATTTCCTGCGGACTCCATCCTCAAAAGCACCTGTTTTCGCTTTCGGCAACCTCCGGAGCAAAAAAGAAAAACGTCCAGGTTTTGCTGCCACAGCAAAGGTGCCAGCGGGGAAAAGTGATGCTGGTCCTCACTGCCTCCTGGAACCCCTTGAAATGCCCCAGACAATTTGGCCCTCTCTGCTTTCCTGCGGACTCCATCCTCAAAAGCACCTGTTTTCGCTTTCGGCAACCTCCGGAGCAAAAAAGAAAAACGTCCAGCTTTTGCTGCCACAGCAAAGGTGCCAGCGGGGAAAAGTAATGCTGGTTCTCACTGCCTCCTTGAACCCTTTCAAATGCCCCAGACAATTTGGCCCTCTCTGCTTTCCTGCGGACTCCATCCTCAAAAGCACCTGTTTTCGCTTTCGGCAACCTCCGGAGCAAAAAAGACAAACGTCCAGGTTTTGCTGCCACAGCAAATGTGCCAGCGGGGAAAAGTAATGCTGGTTCTCACTGCCTCCTGGAACCCCTTCAAATGCCCCAGACAATTTGGCCCTCTCTGCTTTCCTGCGGACTCCATCCTCAAAAGCACCTGTTTTCGCTTTCGGCAAGCTCAGGAGCAAAAAAGACAAACGTCCAGCTTTTGCTGCCACAGCAAAGGTGCCAGCGGGGAAAAGTAATGCTGGATCTCACTGCCTCCTGGAACCCTTTCAAATGCCCCAGACTATTTTGCCCTCTCTGCTTTCCTGCGGACTCTAGCCTCAAAAGCGCCTTTTTTCACTTTTGGCGCCCTCCGGTGTTAAAAAGACAAACGTCCAGCTTTTGCTGCCACAGCAAAGGTGCCAGCGGGGAAAAGTGATGCTGGTCCTCATTGCCTCCTGGAACCTCTTTAAATGCCACAGACAATTTGGCCCTCTCTGCTTTCCTGCGGACTCCATCCTCAAAAGCACCTTTTCTCGCTTTCGGCAAACTCCGGAGCAAAAAAGACAAACGTCCAGCTTTTGCTGCCTCAGCAAAGGTGCCAGCGGGGAAAAGTAATGCTGGTTCTCACTGCCTCCTGCAACCCTTTCAAATGCCCCAGACAATTTGGCCCTCTCTGCTTTCCTGCCGACTCTATCCTCAAAAGCACCTGTTTTCGCTTTCGGCAGCCTCCGGAGCAAAAAAGACAAACGTCCAGCTTTTACTGCCACAGCAAAGGTGCCAGCGGGGAAAAGTAATGCTGGTTCTCACTGCCTCCTGGAACCCTTTCAAATGCCCCAGACAATTTGGCCCTCTCTGCTTTCCTGCGGACTCCATCCTCAAAAGCACCTGTTTTCGCTTTCGGCAACCTCCGGAGCAAAAAAGACAAACGTCCAGCTTTTGCTGCCACAGCAAAGGTGCCAGCGGGGAAAAGTAATGCTGGTTCTCACTGCCTCCTGGAACCCCTTCAAATGCCCCAGACAATTTGGCCCTCTCTGCTTTCCTGCGGACTCCATCCTCAAAAGCACCTGTTTTCGCTTGCGGCAAACTCCGGAGCAAAAAAGACAAACGTCCAGCTTTTGCTGCCACAGCAAAGGTGCCAGCGGGGAAAAGTGATGCTGGTCCTCACTGTCTCCTGGAACCCTTTCAAATGCCCCAGACAATTTGGCCCTCTCTGCTTTCCTGCGGACTCCATCCTCAAAAGCACCTGTTTTCGCTTCCGGCAGCCTCCGGAGCAAAAAAGACAAACGTCCAGCTTTTGCTGCCACAGCAAAGGTGCCATCGGGGAAAAGTAATGCTGGTTCTCACTGCCTCCTGGAACCCTTTCAAATGCCTCAGACAATTTGGCCCTCTCTGCTTTCCTGCGGACTCCATCCTCAAAAGCACCTGTTTTCGCTTTCGGCATCCTCCGGAGCAAAAAAGACAAACGTCCAGGTTTTGCTGCCACAGCAAAGGTGCCAGCGGGGAAAAGTAATGCTGGTTCTCACTGCCTCCTGGAACCCCTTCAAATGCCCCAGACAATTTGGCCCTCTCTGCTTTCCTGCGGACTCTATCCTCAAAAGCGCCTTTTTTCACTTTCGGCGCCCTCCGGAGCAAAAAAGACAAACGTCCAGGTTTTGCTGCCACAGCAAAGGTGCCAGCAAGGAAAAGTAATGCTGGTTCTCACTGCCTCCTGGAACCCTTTCAAATGCCCGAGACAATTTGGCCCTCTCTGCTTTCCTGCGGACTCCATCCTCAAAAGCACCTGTTTTCGCTTTCGGCAAACTCCGGAGCAAAAAAGACAAACGTCCAGCATTTGCTGCCACAGCAAAGGTGCCAGCGGGGAAAAGTAATGCTGGTTCTCACTGCCTCCTGGAACCCTTTCAAATGCCCCAGACAATTTGGCCCTCTCTGCTTTCCTGCGGACTCCATCCTCAAAAGCACCTGTTTTCGCTTTCGGCAAACTCCGGAGCAAAAAAGACAAACGTCCAGCATTTGCTGCCACAGCAAAGGTGCCAGCGGGGAAAAGTAATGCTGGTTCTCACTGTCTCCTGGAACCCCTTCAAATGCCCCAGACAATTTGGCCCTCTCTGCTTTCTTGCGGACTCCATCCTCAAAAGCACCTGTTTTCGCTTTCGGCAACCTTTGGAGCAAAAAAGACAAACGTCCAGCTTTTGCTGCCACAGCAAAGGTGCCAGCAGGGAAAAGTAATGCTGGTTCTCACTGCCTCCTGGAACCCTTTCAAATGCCCCAGACTATTTGGCCCTCTCTGCTTTCCTGCGGACTCCATCCTCAAAAGCACCTGTTTTCGCTTTCGGCAACCTCCGGAGCAAAAAAGACAAACGTCCAGCTTTTGCTGCCACAGCAAAGGTGCCAGCGGGGAAAAGTAATGCTGGTTCTCACTGTCTCCTGGAACCCTTTCAAATGCCCCAGACAATTTGGCCCTCTCTGCTTTCTTGCGGACTCCATCCTCAAAAGCACCTGTTTTCGCTTTCGGCAACCTCCGGAGCAAAAAAGACAAACGTACAGGTTTTGCTGCCACAGCAAAGGTGTCAGCGGGGAAAAGTAATGCTGGTTCTCACTGCCTCCTGGAACCCTTTCAAATGCCCCAGACAATTTGGCCCTCTCTGCTTTCCTGCGGACTCCATCCTCAAAAGCACCTGTTTTCGCTTTCGGCAGCCTCCGGAGCAAAAAAGACAAACGTCCAGGTTTTGCTGCCACAGCAAAGGTGCCATCGGGGAAAAGTGATTCTGGTTCTCACTGCCTCCTGGAACCCTTTCAAATGCCCCAGACAATTTGGCCCTCTCTGCTTTCCTGCGGACTCCATCCTCAAAAGCACCTGTTTTCGCTTTCGGCAAACTCCGGAGCAAAAAAGACAAACGTCCAGCATTTGCTGCCACAGCAAAGGTGCCAGCGGGGAAAAGTAATGCTGGTTCTCACTGTCTCCTGGAACCCCTTCAAATGCCCCAGACAATTTGGCCCTCTCTGCTTTCTTGCGGACTCCATCCTCAAAAGCACCTGTTTTCGCTTTCGGCAACCTTTGGAGCAAAAAAGACAAACGTCCAGCTTTTGCTGCCACAGCAAAGGTGCCAGCGGGGAAAAGTAATGCTGGTTCTCACTGCCTCCTGGAACCCTTTCAAATGCCCCAGACTATTTGGCCCTCTCTGCTTTCCTGCGGACTCCATCCTCAAAAGCACCTGTTTTCGCTTTCGGCAACCTCCGGAGCAAAAAAGACAAACGTCCAGCTTTTGCTGCCACAGCAAAGGTGCCAGCGGGGAAAAGTAATGCTGGTTCTCACTGCCTCCTGGAACCCTTTCAAATGCCCCAGACAATTTGGCCCTCTCTGCTTTCCTGCCGACTCTATCCTCAAAAGCACCTGTTTTCGCTTTCGGCAGCCTCCGGAGCAAAAAAGACAAACGTCCAGCTTTTGCTGCCACAGCAAAGGTGCCAGCGGGGAAAAGTGATGCTGGTCCTCACTGCCTCCTGGAATCCCTTCAAATGCCCCAGACAATTTGGCCCTCTCTGATTTCTTGCGTACTCCATCCTCAAAAGCACCTTTTCTCGCTTTCGGAACCTCCGGAGCAAAAAAGAAAAACGTCCAGGTTTTGCTGCCACAGCAAAGGTGCCAGCGGGGAAAAGTGATGCTGGTCCTCACTGCCTCCTGGAACCCCTTGAAATGCCCCAGACAATTTGGCCCTCTCTGCTTTCCTGCGGACTCCATCCTCAAAAGCACCTGTTTTCGCTTTCGGCAACCTCCGGAGCAAAAAAGAAAAACGTCCAGCTTTTGCTGCCACAGCAAAGGTGCCAGCGGGGAAAAGTAATGCTGGTTCTCACTGCCTCCTTGAACCCTTTCAAATGCCCCAGACAATTTGGCCCTCTCTGCTTTCCTGCGGACTCCATCCTCAAAAGCACCTGTTTTCGCTTTCGGCAACCTCCGGAGCAAAAAAGACAAACGTCCAGGTTTTGCTGCCACAGCAAATGTGCCAGCGGGGAAAAGTAATGCTGGTTCTCACTGCCTCCTGGAACCCCTTCAAATGCCCCAGACAATTTGGCCCTCTCTGCTTTCCTGCGGACTCCATCCTCAAAAGCACCTGTTTTCGCTTTCGGCAAGCTCAGGAGCAAAAAAGACAAACGTCCAGCTTTTGCTGCCACAGCAAAGGTGCCAGCGGGGAAAAGTAATGCTGGATCTCACTGCCTCCTGGAACCCTTTCAAATGCCCCAGACTATTTTGCCCTCTCTGATTTCCTGCGGACTCTAGCCTCAAAAGCGCCTTTTTTCACTTTTTGCGCCCTCCGGTGGTAAAAAGACAAACGTCCAGCTTTTGCTGCCACAGCAAAGGTGCCAGCGGGGAAAAGTGATGCTGGTCCTCATTGCCTCCTGGAACCTCTTTAAATGCCACAGACAATTTGGCCCTCTCTGCTTTCCTGCGGACTCCATCCTCAAAAGCACCTTTTCTCGCTTTCGGCAAACTCCGGAGCAAAAAAGACAAACGTCCAGCTTTTGCTGCCTCAGCAAAGGTGCCAGCGGGGAAAAGTAATGCTGGTTCTCACTGCCTCCTGCAACCCTTTCAAATGCCCCAGACAATTTGGCCCTCTCTGCTTTCCTGCCGACTCTATCCTCAAAAGCACCTGTTTTCGCTTTCGGCAGCCTCCGGAGCAAAAAAGACAAACGTCCAGCTTTTACTGCCACAGCAAAGGTGCCAGCGGGGAAAAGTAATGCTGGTTCTCACTGCCTCCTGGAACCCTTTCAAATGCCCCAGACAATTTGGCCCTCTCTGCTTTCCTGCGGACTCCATCCTCAAAAGCACCTGTTTTCGCTTTCGGCAACCTCCGGAGCAAAAAAGACAAACGTCCAGCTTTTGCTGCCACAGCAAAGGTGCCAGCGGGGAAAAGTAATGCTGGTTCTCACTGCCTCCTGGAACCCTTTCAAATGCCCCAGACAATTTGGCCCTCTCTGCTTTCCTGCGGACTCCATCCTCAAAAGCACCTGTTTTCGCTTTCGGCAACCTCCGGAGCAAAAAAGACAAACGTCCAGCTTTTGCTGCCACAGCAAAGGTGCCAGCGGGGAAAAGTGATGCTGGTCCTCACTGCCTCCTGGAATCCCTTCAAATGCCCCAGACAATTTGGCCCTCTCTGATTTCTTGCGTACTCCATCCTCAAAAGCACCTTTTCTCGCTTTCGGAACCTCCGGAGCAAAAAAGAAAAACGTCCAGGTTTTGCTGCCACAGCAAAGGTGCCAGCGGGGAAAAGTGATGCTGGTCCTCACTGCCTCCTGGAACCCCTTGAAATGCCCCAGACAATTTGGCCCTCTCTGCTTTCCTGCGGACTCCATCCTCAAAAGCACCTGTTTTCGCTTTCGGCAACCTCCGGAGCAAAAAAGAAAAACGTCCAGCTTTTGCTGCCACAGCAAAGGTGCCAGCGGGGAAAAGTAATGCTGGTTCTCACTGCCTCCTTGAACCCTTTCAAATGCCCCAGACAATTTGGCCCTCTCTGCTTTCCTGCGGACTCCATCCTCAAAAGCACCTGTTTTCGCTTTCGGCAACCTCCGGAGCAAAAAAGACAAACGTCCAGGTTTTGCTGCCACAGCAAATGTGCCAGCGGGGAAAAGTAATGCTGGTTCTCACTGCCTCCTGGAACCCCTTCAAATGCCCCAGACAATTTGGCCCTCTCTGCTTTCCTGCGGACTCTAGCCTCAAAAGCGCCTTTTTTCACTTTTGGCGCCATCCGGTGGTAAAAAGACAAACGTCCAGCTTTTGCTGCCACAGCAAAGGTGCCAGCGGGGAAAAGTGATGCTGGTCCTCATTGCCTCCTGGAACCTCTTTAAATGCCACAGACAATTTGGCCCTCTCTGCTTTCCTGCGGACTCCATCCTCAAAAGCACCTTTTCTCGCTTTCGGCAAACTCCGGAGCAAAAAAGACAAACGTCCAGCTTTTGCTGCCTCAGCAAAGGTGCCAGCGGGGAAAAGTAATGCTGGTTCTCACTGCCTCCTGCAACCCTTTCAAATGCCCCAGACAATTTGGCCCTCTCTGCTTTCCTGCCGACTCTATCCTCAAAAGCACCTGTTTTCGCTTTCGGCATCCTCCGGAGCAAAAAAGACAAACGTCCAGCTTTTACTGCCACAGCAAAGGTGCCAGCGGGGAAAAGTAATGCTGGTTCTCACTGTCTCCTGGAACCCTTTCAAATGCCCCAGACAATTTGGCCCTCTCTGCTTTCCTGCGGACTCCATCCTCAAAAGCACCTGTTTTCGCTTTCGGCAACCTCCGGAGCAAAAAAGACAAACGTCCAGCTTTTGCTGCCACAGCAAAGGTGCCAGCGGGGAAAAGTAATGCTGGTTCTCACTGCCTCCTGGAACCCTTTCAAATGCCCCAGACAATTTGGCCCTCTCTGCTTTCCTGCGGACTCCATCCTCAAAAGCACCTGTTTTCGCTTGCGGCAAACTCCGGAGCAAAAAAGACAAACGTCCAGCTTTTGCTGCCACAGCAAAGGTGCCAGCGGGGAAAAGTGATGCTGGTCCTCACTGTCTCCTGGAACCCTTTCAAATGCCCCAGACAATTTGGCCCTCTCTGCTTTCCTGCGGACTCCATCCTCAAAAGCACCTGTTTTCGCTTTCGGCAGCCTCCGGAGCAAAAAAGACAAACGTCCAGCTTTTGCTGCCACAGCAAAGGTGCCAGCGGGGAAAAGTAATGCTGGTTCTCACTGCCTCCTGGAACCCTTTCAAATGCCTCAGACAATTTGGCCCTCTCTGCTTTCCTGCGGACTCCATCCTCAAAAGCACCTGTTTTCGCTTTCGGCATCCTCCGGAGCAAAAAAGACAAACGTCCAGGTTTTGCTGCCACAGCAAAGGTGCCAGCGGGGAAAAGTAATGCTGGTTCTCACTGCCTCCTGGAACCCTTTCAAATGCCCCAGACAATTTGGCCCTCTCTGCTTTCCTGCGGACTCTATCCTCAAAAGCGCCTTTTTTCACTTTCGGCGCCCTCCGGAGCAAAAAAGACAAACGTCCAGGTTTTGCTGCCACAGCAAAGGTGCCAGCAAGGAAAAGTAATGCTGGTTCTCACTGCCTCCTGGAACCCTTTCAAATGCCCGAGACAATTTGGCCCTCTCTGCTTTCCTGCGGACTCCATCCTCAAAAGCACCTGTTTTCGCTTTCGGCAAACTCCGGAGCAAAAAAGACAAACGTCCAGCATTTGCTGCCACAGCAAAGGTGCCAGCGGGGAAAAGTAATGCTGGTTCTCACTGCCTCCTGGAACCCTTTCAAATGCCCCAGACAATTTGGCCCTCTCTGCTTTCCTGCGGACTTCATCCTCAAAAGCACCTGTTTTCGCTTTCGGCAAACTCCGGAGCAAAAAAGACAAACGTCCAGCATTTTCTGCCACAGCAAAGGTGCCAGCGGGGAAAAGTAATGCTGGTTCTCACTGTCTCCTGGAACCCCTTCAAATGCCCCAGACAATTTGGCCCTCTCTGCTTTCTTGCGGACTCCATCCTCAAAAGCACCTGTTTTCGCTTTCGGCAACCTTTGGAGCAAAAAAGACAAACGTCCAGCTTTTGCTGCCACAGCAAAGGTGCCAGCAGGGAAAAGTAATGCTGGTTCTCACTGCCTCCTGGAACCCTTTCAAATGCCCCAGACTATTTGGCCCTCTCTGCTTTCCTGCGGACTCCATCCTCAAAAGCACCTGTTTTCGCTTTCGGCAACCTCCGGAGCAAAAAAGACAAACGTCCAGCTTTTGCTGCCACAGCAAAGGTGCCAGCGGGGAAAAGTAATGCTGGTTCTCACTGTCTCCTGGAACCCTTTCAAATGCCCCAGACAATTTGGCCCTCTCTGCTTTCTTGCGGACTCCATCCTCAAAAGCACCTGTTTTCGCTTTCGGCAACCTCCGGAGCAAAAAAGACAAACGTACAGGTTTTGCTGCCACAGCAATGGTGCCAGCGGGGAAAAGTAATGCTGGTTCTCACTGCCTCCTGGAACCCTTTCAAATGCCCCAGACAATTTGGCCCTCTCTGCTTTCCTGCGGACTCCATCCTCA
Organism: Vanellus vanellus; assembly: GCF_965231255.1. NCBI lineage: Eukaryota > Metazoa > Chordata > Aves > Charadriiformes > Charadriidae > Vanellus > Vanellus vanellus. The sequence continues at coordinate 726,271 of NW_028127962.1, forward strand.
AAAGCACCTGTTTTCGCTTTCGGCAGCCTCCGGAGCAAAAAAGACAAACGTCCAGGTTTTGCTGCCACAGCAAAGGTGCCATTGGGGAAAAGTGATTCTGGTTCTCACTGCCTCCTGGAACCCTTTCAAATGCCCCAGACAATTTGGCCCTCTCTGCTTTCCTGCGGACTCCATCCTCAAAAGCACCTGTTTTCGCTTTCGGCAAACTCCGGAGCAAAAAAGACAAACGTCCAGCATTTGCTGCCACAGCAAAGGTGCCAGCGGGGAAAAGTAATGCTGGTTCTCACTGTCTCCTGGAACCCCTTCAAATGCCACAGACAATTTGGCCCTCTCTGCTTTCTTGCGGACTCCATCCTCAAAAGCACCTGTTTTCGCTTTCGGCAACCTTTGGAGCAAAAAAGACAAACGTCCAGCTTTTGCTGCCACAGCAAAGGTGCCAGCGGGGAAAAGTAATGCTGGTTCTCACTGCCTCCTGGAACCCTTTCAAATGCCCCAGACTATTTGGCCCTCTCTGCTTTCCTGCGGACTCCATCCTCAAAAGCACCTGTTTTCGCTTTCGGCAACCTCCGGAGCAAAAAAGACAAACGTCCAGCTTTTGCTGCCACAGCAAAGGTGCCAGCGGGGAAAAGTAATGCTGGTTCTCACTGTCTCCTGGAACCCTTTCAAATGCCCCAGACAATTTGGCCCTCTCTGCTTTCTTGCGGACTCCATCCTCAAAAGCACCTGTTTTCGCTTTCGGCAACCACCGGAGCAAAAAAGACAAACGTACAGGTTTTGCTGCCACAGCAATGGTGCCAGCGAGGAAAAGTAATGCTGGTTCTCACTGCCTCCTGGAACCCTTTCAAATGCCCCAGACAATTTGGCCCTCTCTGCTTTCCTGCGGACTCCATCCTCAAAAGCACCTGTTTTCGCTTTCGGCAGCCTCCGGAGCAAAAAAGACAAACGTCCAGGTTTTGCTGCCACAGCAAAGGTGCCATCGGGGAAAAGTGATTCTGGTCCTCACTGCCTCCTGGAACCCCTTGAAATGCCACAGACAATTTGGCCCTCTCTGCTTTCCTGCGGACTCCATCTTTAAAAGCACCTGTTTTCGCTTTCGGCAACCTCCGGAGCAAAAAAGACAAACGTCCAGCTTTTGCTGCCACAGCAAAGGTGCCAGCGGGGAAAAGTAATGCTGGATCTCACTGCCTCCTGGAACCCCTTCAAATGCCCCAGACAATTTGGCCCTCTCTGCTTTCTTGTGGACTCCATCCTCAAAAGCACCTGTTTTCGCTTTCGGCAACCTCTGGAGCAAAAAAGACAAACGTCCAGCTTTTGCTGCCACAGCAAAGGTGCCAGCGGGGAAAAGTAATGCTGGTTCTCACTGCCTCCTGGAACCCTTTCAAATGCCCCAGACAATTTGGCCCTCTCTGCTTTCCTGCGGACTCCATCCTCAAAAGCACCTGTTTTCGATTTCGGCAACCTCCGGAGCAAAAACGACAAATGTCCAGGTTTTACTGCCACAGCAAAGGTGCCAGCGGGGAAAAGTAATGCTGGTTCTCACTGTCTCCTGGAACCCTTTCAAATGCCCCAGACAATTTGGCCCTCTCTGCTTTCCTGCGGACTCCATCCTCAAAAGCACCTGTTTTCGCTTTCGGCAACCTCCGGAGCAAAAAAGACAAACGTACAGGTTTTGCTGCCACAGCAAAGGTGCCAGCGGGGAAAAGTAATGCTGGTTCTCACTGCCTCCTGGAACCCTTTCAAATGCCCCAGACAATTTGGCCCTCTCTGCTTTCCTGCGGACTCCATCCTCAAAAGCACCTTTTTTCGCTTTTGGCAACCTCCGGAGCAAAAAAGACAAACGTCCAGGTTTTGCTGCCACAGCAAAGGTGCCATCGGGGAAAAGTGATTCTGGTCCTCACTGCCTCCTGGAACCCCTTGAAATGCCACAGACAATTTGGCCCTCTCTGCTTTCCTGCGGACTCCATCCTCAAAAGCACCTGTTTTCGCTTTCGGCAACCTCCGGAGCAAAAAAGAAAAACGTCCAGCTTTTGCTGCCACAGCAAAGGTGCCAGCGGGGAAAAGTAATGCTGGTTCTCACAGCCTCCTGGAACCCCTTCGAATGCCCCAGACAATTTGGCCCTCTCTGCTTTCCTGCGGACTCCATCCTCAAAAGCACCTTTTCTCGCTTTCGGCAACCACCGGAGCAAAAAAGACAAACGTCCAGGTTTTGCTGCCACAGCAAAGGTGCCAGCGGGGAAAAGTAATGCTGGTTCTCACTGTCTCCTGGAACCCTTTAAAATGCCCAAGACAATTTGGCCCTCTCTGCTTTCCTGCGGACTCCATCCTCAAAAGCACCTGTTTTCGCTTTCGGCAAACTCCGGAGCAAAAAAGACAAACGTCCAGCTTTTGCTGCCACAGCAAAGGTGCCAGCGGGGAAAAGTAATGCTGGTTCTCACTGTCTCCTGGAACCCCTTCAAATGCCTCAGACAATTTGGCCCTCTCTGCTTTCTTGCGGACTCCATCCTCAAAAGCACCTGTTTTCGCTTTCGGCAACCTCTGGAGCAAAAAAGACAAACGTCCAGCTTTTGCTGCCACAGCAAAGGTGCCAGCAGGGAAAAGTAATGCTGGTTCTCACTGCCTCCTGGAACCCTTTCAAATGCCCCAGACTATTTGGCCCTCTCTGCTTTCCTGCGGACTCCATCCTCAAAAGCACCTGTTTTCGCTTTCGGCAACCTCCGGAGCAAAAAAGACAAACGTCCAGCTTTTGCTGCCACAGCAAAGGTGCCAGCGGGGAAAAGTAATGCTGGTTCTCACTGTCTCCTGGAACCTCTTCAAATGCCCCAGACAATTTGGCCCTCTCTGCTTTCTTGCGGACTCCATCCTCAAAAGCACCTGTTTTCGCTTTCGGCAACCTCCGGAGCAAAAAAGACAAACGTACAGGTTTTGCTGCCACAGCAATGGTGCCAGCGGGGAAAAGTAATGCTGGTTCTCACTGCCTCCTGGAACCCTTTCAAATGCCCCAGACAATTTGGCCCTCTCTGCTTTCCTGCGGACTCCATCCTCAAAAGCACCTGTTTTCGCTTTCGGCAGCCTCCGGAGCAAAAAAGACAAACGTCCAGGTTTTGCTGCCACAGCAAAGGTGCCATCGGGGAAAAGTGATTCTGGTCCTCACTGCCTCCTGGAACCCCTTGAAATGCCACAGACAATTTGGCCCTCTCTGCTTTCCTGCGGACTCCATCTTTAAAAGCACCTGTTTTCGCTTTCGGCAACCTCCGGAGCAAAAAAGACAAACGTCCAGCTTTTGCTGCCACAGCAAAGGTGCCAGCGGGGAAAAGTAATGCTGGTTCTCACTGCCTCCTGGAACCCCTTCAAATGCCCCAGACAATTTGGCCCTCTCTGCTTTCCTGCAGACTCCATCCTCAAAAGAACCTGTTTTCGCTTTCGGCAGCCTCCGGAGCAAAAAAGACAAACGTCCAGCTTTTGCTGCCACAGGAAAGGTGCCAGCGGGGAAAAGTAATGCTGGTTCTCACTGCCTCCTGGAACCCTTTCAAATGCCCCAGACAATTTGGCCCTCTCTGCTTTCCTGCGGACTCCATCCTCAAAAGCACCTGTTTTCGCTTTCGGCAACCTCCGGAGCAAAAAAGACAAACGTCCAGCTTTTGCTGCCACAGCAAAGGTGCCAGCGGGGAAAAGTAATGCTGGTTCTCACTGCCTCCTGGAACCCTTTCAAATGCCCCAGACAATTTGGCCCTCTCTGCTTTCTTGCGGACTCCATCCTCAAAAGCACCTGTTTTCGCTTTCGGCAGCCTCCGGAGCAAAAAAGACAAACGTCCAGGTTTTGCTGCCACAGCAAAGGTGCCATCGGGGAAAAGTGATTCTGGTTCTCACTGCCTCCTGGAACCCTTTCAAATGCCCCAGACAATTTGGCCCTCTCTGCTTTCCTGCGGACTCCATCCTCAAAAGCACCTGTTTTCGCTTTCGGCAAACTCCGGAGCAAAAAAGACAAACGTCCAGCATTTGCTGCCACAGCAAAGGTGCCAGCGGGGAAAAGTAATGCTGGTTCTCACTGTCTCCTGGAACCCCTTCAAATGCCCCAGACAATTTGGCCCTCTCTGCTTTCTTGCGGACTCCATCCTCAAAAGCACCTGTTTTCGCTTTCGGCAACCTTTGGAGCAAAAAAGACAAACGTCCAGCTTTTGCTGCCACAGCAAAGGTGCCAGCGGGGAAAAGTAATGCTGGTTCTCACTGCCTCCTGGAACCCTTTCAAATGCCCCAGACTATTTGGCCCTCTCTGCTTTCCTGCGGACTCCATCCTCAAAAGCACCTGTTTTCGCTTTCGGCAACCTCCGGAGCAAAAAAGACAAACGTCCAGCTTTTGCTGCCACAGCAAAGGTGCCAGCGGGGAAAAGTAATGCTGGTTCTCACTGTCTCCTGGAACCCTTTCAAATGCCCCAGACAATTTGGCCCTCTCTGCTTTCTTGCGGACTCCATCCTCAAAAGCACCTGTTTTCGCTTTCGGCAACCTCCGGAGCAAAAAAGACAAACGTACAGGTTTTGCTGCCACAGCAATGGTGCCAGCGAGGAAAAGTAATGCTGGTTCTCACTGCCTCCTGGAACCCTTTCAAATGCCCCAGACAATTTGGCCCTCTCTGCTTTCCTGCGGACTCCATCCTCAAAAGCACCTGTTTTCGCTTTCGGCAGCCTCCGGAGCAAAAAAGACAAACGTCCAGGTTTTGCTGCCACAGCAAAGGTGCCATCGGGGAAAAGTGATTCTGGTCCTCACTGCCTCCTGGAACCCCTTGAAATGCCACAGACAATTTGGCCCTCTCTGCTTTCCTGCGGACTCCATCTTTAAAAGCACCTGTTTTCGCTTTCGGCAACCTCCGGAGCAAAAAAGACAAACGTCCAGCTTTTGCTGCCACAGCAAAGGTGCCAGCGGGGAAAAGTAATGCTGGATCTCACTGCCTCCTGGAACCCCTTCAAATGCCCCAGACAATTTGGCCCTCTCTGCTTTCTTGTGGACTCCATCCTCAAAAGCACCTGTTTTCGCTTTCGGCAACCTCCGGAGCAAAAAAGACAAACGTCCAGCTTTTGCTGCCACAGCAAAGGTGCCAGCGGGGAAAAGTAATGCTGGTTCTCACTGCCTCCTGGAACCCTTTCAAATGCCCCAGACTATTTGGCCCTCTCTGCTTTCCTGCGGACTCCATCCTCAAAAGCACCTGTTTTCGATTTCGGCAACCTCCGGAGCAAAAACGACAAACGTCCAGGTTTTACTGCCACAGCAAAGGTGCCAGCGGGGAAAAGTAATGCTGGTTCTCACTGTCTCCTGGAACCCTTTCAAATGCCCCAGACAATTTGGCCCTCTCTGCTTTCTTGCGGACTCCATCCTCAAAAGCACCTGTTTTCGCTTTCGGCAACCTCCGGAGCAAAAAAGACAAACGTACAGGTTTTGCTGCCACAGCAAAGGTGCCAGCGGGGAAAAGTAATGCTGGTTCTCACTGCCTCCTGGAACCCTTTCAAATGCCCCAGACAATTTGGCCCTCTCTGCTTTCCTGCGGACTCCATCCTCAAAAGCACCTTTTTTCGCTTTTGGCAACCTCCGGAGCAAAAAAGACAAACGTCCAGGTTTTGCTGCCACAGCAAAGGTGCCATCGGGGAAAAGTGATTCTGGTCCTCACTGCCTCCTGGAACCCCTTGAAATGCCACAGACAATTTGGCCCTCTCTGCTTTCCTGCGGACTCCATCCTCAAAAGCACCTGTTTTCGCTTTCGGCAACCTCCGGAGCAAAAAAGAAAAACGTCCAGCTTTTGCTGCCACAGCAAAGGTGCCAGCGGGGAAAAGTAATGCTGGTTCTCACAGCCTCCTGGAACCCCTTCGAATGCCCCAGACAATTTGGCCCTCTCTGCTTTCCTGCGGACTCCATCCTCAAAAGCACCTTTTCTCGCTTTCGGCAACCACCGGAGCAAAAAAGACAAACGTCCAGCTTTTGCTGCCACAGCAAAGGTGCCAGCGGGGAAAAGTAATGCTGGTTCTCACTGTCTCCTGGAACCCTTTAAAATGCCCAAGACAATTTGGCCCTCTCTGCTTTCCTGCGGACTCCATCCTCAAAAGCACCTGTTTTCGCTTTCGGCAAACTCCGGAGCAAAAAAGACAAACGTCCAGCTTTTGCTGCCACAGCAAAGGTGCCAGCGGGGAAAAGTAATGCTGGTTCTCACTGTCTCCTGGAACCCCTTCAAATGCCTCAGACAATTTGGCCCTCTCTGCTTTCTTGCGGACTCCATCCTCAAAAGCACCTGTTTTCGCTTTCGGCAACCTCTGGAGCAAAAAAGACAAACGTCCAGCTTTTGCTGCCACAGCAAAGGTGCCAGCAGGGAAAAGTAATGCTGGTTCTCACTGCCTCCTGGAACCCTTTCAAATGCCCCAGACTATTTGGCCCTCTCTGCTTTCCTGCGGACTCCATCCTCAAAAGCACCTGTTTTCGCTTTCGGCAACCTCCGGAGCAAAAAAGACAAACGTCCAGCTTTTGCTGCCACAGCAAAGGTGCCAGCGGGGAAAAGTAATGCTGGTTCTCACTGTCTCCTGGAACCTCTTCAAATGCCCCAGACAATTTGGCCCTCTCTGCTTTCTTGCGGACTCCATCCTCAAAAGCACCTGTTTTCGCTTTCGGCAACCTCCGGAGCAAAAAAGACAAACGTACAGGTTTTGCTGCCACAGCAATGGTGCCAGCGGGGAAAAGTAATGCTGGTTCTCACTGCCTCCTGGAACCCTTTCAAATGCCCCAGACAATTTGGCCCTCTCTGCTTTCCTGCGGACTCCATCCTCAAAAGCACCTGTTTTCGCTTTCGGCAGCCTCCGGAGCAAAAAAGACAAACGTCCAGGTTTTGCTGCCACAGCAAAGGTGCCATCGGGGAAAAGTGATTCTGGTCCTCACTGCCTCCTGGAACCCCTTGAAATGCCACAGACAATTTGGCCCTCTCTGCTTTCCTGCGGACTCCATCCTCAAAAGCACCTGTTTTCGCTTTCGGCAACCTCCGGAGCAAAAAAGAAAAACGTCCAGCTTTTGCTGCCACAGCAAAGGTGCCAGCGGGGAAAAGTAATGCTGGTTCTCACTGCCTCCTGGAACCCCTTCAAATGCCCCAGACAATTTGGCCCTCTCTGCTTTCCTGCAGACTCCATCCTCAAAAGAACCTGTTTTCGCTTTCGGCAGCCTCCGGAGCAAAAAAGACAAACGTCCAGCTTTTGCTGCCACAGGAAAGGTGACAGCGGGGAAAAGTAATGCTGGTTCTCACTGCCTCCTGGAACCCTTTCAAATGCCTCAGACAATTTGGCCCTCTCTACTTTCCTGCGGACTCCATCCTCAAAAGCCCTTTTTTTCGCTTTCGGCGCCCTCCGGAACAAAAAAGACAAACGTCCAGCTTTTGCTGCCACAGCAAAGGTGCCAGCGGGGAAAAGTAATGCTGGTTCTCACTGCCTCATGGAACCCTTTCAAATGCCCCAGACGATTTGGCCCTCTCTGCTTTCCTGCGGACTCCATCCTCAAAAGCACCTTTTTTCGCTTTCGGCAACCTCCGGAGCAAAAAAGACAAACGTCCAGGTTTTGCTGCCACAGCAAAGGTGCCAGCGGGGAAAAGTAATGCTGGTTCTCACTGCCTCCTGGAACCCTTTCAAATGCCCCAGACAATTTGGCCCTCTCTGCTTTCCTGCGGACTCCATCCTCAAAAGCACCTGTTTTCGCTTTCGGCAGCCTCCGGAGCAAAAAAGACAAACGTCCAGGTTTTGCTGCCACAGCAAAGGTGCCATCGGGGAAAAGTGATTCTGGTCCTCACTGCCTCCTGGAACCCCTTGAAATGCCACAGACAATTTGGCCCTCTCTGCTTTCCTGCGGACTCCATCTTTAAAAGCACCTGTTTTCGCTTTCGGCAACCTCCGGAGCAAAAAAGACAAACGTCCAGCTTTTGCTGCCACAGCAAAGGTGCCAGCGGGGAAAAGTAATGCTGGTTCTCACTGCCTCCTGGAACCCCTTCAAATGCCCCAGACAATTTGGCCCTCTCTGCTTTCCTGCAGACTCCATCCTCAAAAGAACCTGTTTTCGCTTTCGGCAGCCTCCGGAGCAAAAAAGACAAACGTCCAGCTTTTGCTGCCACAGGAAAGGTGCCAGCGGGGAAAAGTAATGCTGGTTCTCACTGCCTCCTGGAACCCTTTCAAATGCCCCAGACAATTTGGCCCTCTCTGCTTTCCTGCGGACTCCATCCTCAAAAGCACCTGTTTTCGCTTTCGGCAACCTCCGGAGCAAAAAAGACAAACGTCCAGCTTTTGCTGCCACAGCAAAGGTGCCAGCGGGGAAAAGTAATGCTGGTTCTCACTGCCTCCTGGAACCCTTTCAAATGCCCCAGACAATTTGGCCCTCTCTGCTTTCTTGCGGACTCCATCCTCAAAAGCACCTGTTTTCGCTTTCGGCAGCCTCCGGAGCAAAAAAGACAAACGTCCAGGTTTTGCTGCCACAGCAAAGGTGCCATCGGGGAAAAGTGATTCTGGTTCTCACTGCCTCCTGGAACCCTTTCAAATGCCCCAGACAATTTGGCCCTCTCTGCTTTCCTGCGGACTCCATCCTCAAAAGCACCTGTTTTCGCTTTCGGCAAACTCCGGAGCAAAAAAGACAAACGTCCAGCATTTGCTGCCACAGCAAAGGTGCCAGCGGGGAAAAGTAATGCTGGTTCTCACTGTCTCCTGGAACCCCTTCAAATGCCCCAGACAATTTGGCCCTCTCTGCTTTCTTGCGGACTCCATCCTCAAAAGCACCTGTTTTCGCTTTCGGCAACCTTTGGAGCAAAAAAGACAAACGTCCAGCTTTTGCTGCCACAGCAAAGGTGCCAGCGGGGAAAAGTAATGCTGGTTCTCACTGCCTCCTGGAACCCTTTCAAATGCCCCAGACTATTTGGCCCTCTCTGCTTTCCTGCGGACTCCATCCTCAAAAGCACCTGTTTTCGCTTTCGGCAACCTCCGGAGCAAAAAAGACAAACGTCCAGCTTTTGCTGCCACAGCAAAGGTGCCAGCGGGGAAAAGTAATGCTGGTTCTCACTGTCTCCTGGAACCCTTTCAAATGCCCCAGACAATTTGGCCCTCTCTGCTTTCTTGCGGACTCCATCCTCAAAAGCACCTGTTTTCGCTTTCGGCAACCTCCGGAGCAAAAAAGACAAACATACAGGTTTTGCTGCCACAGCAATGGTGCCAGCGAGGAAAAGTAATGCTGGTTCTCACTGCCTCCTGGAACCCTTTCAAATGCCCCAGACTATTTGGCCCTCTCTGCTTTCCTGCGGACTCCATCCTCAAAAGCACCTGTTTTCGATTTCGGCAACCTCCGGAGCAAAAACGACAAACGTCCAGGTTTTACTGCCACAGCAAAGGTGCCAGCGGGGAAAAGTAATGCTGGTTCTCACTGTCTCCTGGAACCCTTTCAAATGCCCCAGACAATTTGGCCCTCTCTGCTTTCTTGCGGACTCCATCCTCAAAAGCACCTGTTTTCGCTTTCGGCAACCTCCGGAGCAAAAAAGACAAACGTACAGGTTTTGCTGCCACAGCAAAGGTGCCAGCGGGGAAAAGTAATGCTGGTTCTCACTGCCTCCTGGAACCCTTTCAAATGCCCCAGACAATTTGGCCCTCTCTGCTTTCCTGCGGACTCCATCCTCAAAAGCACCTTTTTTCGCTTTTGGCAACCTCCGGAGCAAAAAAGACAAACGTCCAGGTTTTGCTGCCACAGCAAAGGTGCCATCGGGGAAAAGTGATTCTGGTCCTCACTGCCTCCTGGAACCCCTTGAAATGCCACAGACAATTTGGCCCTCTCTGCTTTCCTGCGGACTCCATCCTCAAAAGCACCTGTTTTCGCTTTCGGCAACCTCCGGAGCAAAAAAGAAAAACGTCCAGCTTTTGCTGCCACAGCAAAGGTGCCAGCGGGGAAAAGTAATGCTGGTTCTCACAGCCTCCTGGAACCCCTTCGAATCCCCCAGACAATTTGGCCCTCTCTGCTTTCCTGCGGACTCCATCCTCAAAAGCACCTTTTCTCGCTTTCGGCAACCACCGGAGCAAAAAAGACAAACGTCCAGCTTTTGCTGCCACAGCAAAGGTGCCAGCGGGGAAAAGTAATGCTGGTTCTCACTGTCTCCTGGAACCCTTTAAAATGCCCCAGACAATTTGGCCCTCTCTGCTTTCCTGCGGACTCCATCCTCAAAAGCACCTGTTTTCGCTTTCGGCAAACTCCGGAGCAAAAAAGACAAACGTCCAGCTTTTGCTGCCACAGCAAAGGTGCCAGCGGGGAAAAGTAATGCTGGTTCTCACTGTCTCCTGGAACCCCTTCAAATGCCTCAGACAATTTGGCCCTCTCTGCTTTCTTGCGGACTCCATCCTCAAAAGCACCTTTTTTCGCTTTCGGCAACCTCTGGAGCAAAAAAGACAAACGTCCAGCTTTTGCTGCCACAGCAAAGGTGCCAGCAGGGAAAAGTAATGCTGGTTCTCACTGCCTCCTGGAACCCTTTCAAATGCCCCAGACAATTTGGCCCTCTCTGCTTTCCTGCGGACTCCATCCTCAAAAGCACCTGTTTTCGCTTTTGGCAACCTCCGGAGCAAAAAAGACAAACGTCCAGCTTTTGCTGCCACAGCAAAGGTGCCAGCGGGGAAAAGTAATGCTGGTTCTCACTGTCTCCTGGAACCTCTTCAAATGCCCCAGACAATTTGGCCCTCTCTGCTTTCTTGCGGACTCCATCCTCAAAAGCACCTGTTTTCGCTTTCGGCAACCTCCGGAGCAAAAAAGACAAACGTACAGGTTTTGCTGCCACAGCAATGGTGCCAGCGGGGAAAAGTAATGCTGGTTCTCACTGCCTCCTGGAACCCTTTCAAATGCCCCAGACAATTTGGCCCTCTCTGCTTTCCTGCGGACTCCATCCTCAAAAGCACCTGTTTTCGCTTTCGGCAGCCTCCGGAGCAAAAAAGACAAACGTCCAGGTTTTGCTGCCACAGCAAAGGTGCCATCGGGGAAAAGTGATTCTGGTCCTCACTGCCTCCTGGAACCCCTTGAAATGCCACAGACAATTTGGCCCTCTCTGCTTTCCTGCGGACTCCATCCTCAAAAGCACCTGTTTTCGCTTTCGGCAACCTCCGGAGCAAAAAAGAAAAACGTCCAGCTTTTGCTGCCACAGCAAAGGTGCCAGCGGGGAAAAGTAATGCTGGTTCTCACTGCCTCCTGGAACCCCTTCAAATGCCCCAGACAATTTGGCCCTCTCTGCTTTCCTGCAGACTCCATCCTCAAAAGAACCTGTTTTCGCTTTCGGCAGCCTCCGGAGCAAAAAAGACAAACGTCCAGCTTTTGCTGCCACAGGAAAGGTGACAGCGGGGAAAAGTAATGCTGGTTCTCACTGCCTCCTGGAACCCTTTCAAATGCCTCAGACAATTTGGCCCTCTCTACTTTCCTGCGGACTCCATCCTCAAAAGCCCTTTTTTTCGCTTTCGGCGCCCTCCGGAACAAAAAAGACAAACGTCCAGCTTTTGCTGCCACAGCAAAGGTGCCAGCGGGGAAAAGTAATGCTGGTTCTCACTGCCTCATGGAACCCTTTCAAATGCCCCAGACGATTTGGCCCTCTCTGCTTTCCTGCGGACTCCATCCTCAAAAGCACCTTTTTTCGCTTTCGGCAACCTCCGGAGCAAAAAAGACAAACGTCCAGGTTTTGCTGCCACAGCAAAGGTGCCAGCGGGGAAAAGTAATGCTGGTTCTCACTGCCTCCTGGAACCCTTTCAAATGCCCCAGACAATTTGGCCCTCTCTGCTTTCCTGCGGACTCCATCCTCAAAAGCACCTGTTTTCGCTTTCGGCAGCCTCCGGAGCAAAAAAGACAAACGTCCAGGTTTTGCTGCCACAGCAAAGGTGCCATCGGGGAAAAGTAATGCTGGTCCTCACTGCCTCCTGGAACCCCTTGAAATGCCACAGACAATTTGGCCCTCTCTGCTTTCCTGCGGACTCCATCTTTAAAAGCACCTGTTTTCGCTTTCGGCAACCTCCGGAGCAAAAAAGACAAACGTCCAGCTTTTGCTGCCACAGCAAAGGTGCCAGCGGGGAAAAGTAATGCTGGTTCTCACTGCCTCCTGGAACCCCTTCAAATGCCCCAGACAATTTGGCCCTCTCTGCTTTCCTGCAGACTCCATCCTCAAAAGAACCTGTTTTCGCTTTCGGCAGCCTCCGGAGCAAAAAAGACAAACGTCCAGCTTTTGCTGCCACAGGAAAGGTGCCAGCGGGGAAAAGTAATGCTGGTTCTCACTGCCTCCTGGAACCCTTTCAAATGCCCCAGACAATTTGGCCCTCTCTGCTTTCCTGCGGACTCCATCCTCAAAAGCACCTGTTTTCGCTTTCGGCAACCTCCGGAGCAAAAAAGACAAACGTCCAGCTTTTGCTGCCACAGCAAAGGTGCCAGCGGGGAAAAGTAATGCTGGTTCTCACTGCCTCCTGGAACCCTTTCAAATGCCCCAGACAATTTGGCCCTCTCTGCTTTCCTGCGGACTCCATCCTCAAAAGCACCTGTTTTCGCTTTCGGCAGCCTCCGGAGCAAAAAAGACAAACGTCCAGGTTTTGCTGCCACAGCAAAGGTGCCATCGGGGAAAAGTAATGCTGGTCCTCACTGCCTCCTGGAACCCCTTGAAATGCCACAGACAATTTGGCCCTCTCTGCTTTCCTGCGGACTCCATCTTTAAAAGCACCTGTTTTCGCTTTCGGCAACCTCCGGAGCAAAAAAGACAAACGTCCAGCTTTTGCTGCCACAGCAAAGGTGCCAGCGGGGAAAAGTAATGCTGGTTCTCACTGCCTCCTGGAACCCCTTCAAATGCCCCAGACAATTTGGCCCTCTCTGCTTTCCTGCAGACTCCATCCTCAAAAGAACCTGTTTTCGCTTTCGGCAGCCTCCGGAGCAAAAAAGACAAACGTCCAGCTTTTGCTGCCACAGGAAAGGTGCCAGCGGGGAAAAGTAATGCTGGTTCTCACTGCCTCCTGGAACCCTTTCAAATGCCCCAGACAATTTGGCCCTCTCTGCTTTCCTGCGGACTCCATCCTCAAAAGCACCTGTTTTCGCTTTCGGCAACCTCCGGAGCAAAAAAGACAAACGTCCAGCTTTTGCTGCCACAGCAAAGGTGCCAGCGGGGAAAAGTAATGCTGGTTCTCACTGCCTCCTGGAACCCTTTCAAATGCCCCAGACAATTTGGCCCTCTCTGCTTTCTTGCGGACTCCATCCTCAAAAGCACCTGTTTTCGCTTTCGGCAGCCTCCGGAGCAAAAAAGACAAACGTCCAGGTTTTGCTGCCACAGCAAAGGTGCCATCGGGGAAAAGTGATTCTGGTTCTCACTGCCTCCTGGAACCCTTTCAAATGCCCCAGACAATTTGGCCCTCTCTGCTTTCCTGCGGACTCCATCCTCAAAAGCACCTGTTTTCGCTTTCGGCAAACTCCGGAGCAAAAAAGACAAACGTCCAGCATTTGCTGCCACAGCAAAGGTGCCAGCGGGGAAAAGTAATGCTGGTTCTCACTGTCTCCTGGAACCCCTTCAAATGCCCCAGACAATTTGGCCCTCTCTGCTTTCTTGCGGACTCCATCCTCAAAAGCACCTGTTTTCGCTTTCGGCAACCTTTGGAGCAAAAAAGACAAACGTCCAGCTTTTGCTGCCACAGCAAAGGTGCCAGCGGGGAAAAGTAATGCTGGTTCTCACTGCCTCCTGGAACCCTTTCAAATGCCCCAGACTATTTGGCCCTCTCTGCTTTCCTGCGGACTCCATCCTCAAAAGCACCTGTTTTCGCTTTCGGCAACCTCCGGAGCAAAAAAGACAAACGTCCAGCTTTTGCTGCCACAGCAAAGGTGCCAGCGGGGAAAAGTAATGCTGGTTCTCACTGTCTCCTGGAACCCTTTCAAATGCCCCAGACAATTTGGCCCTCTCTGCTTTCTTGCGGACTCCATCCTCAAAAGCACCTGTTTTCGCTTTCGGCAACCTCCGGAGCAAAAAAGACAAACATACAGGTTTTGCTGCCACAGCAATGGTGCCAGCGAGGAAAAGTAATGCTGGTTCTCACTGCCTCCTGGAACCCTTTCAAATGCCCCAGACAATTTGGCCCTCTCTGCTTTCTTGCGGACTCCATCCTCAAAAGCACCTGTTTTCGCTTTCGGCAACCTCCGGAGCAAAAAAGACAAACATACAGGTTTTGCTGCCACAGCAATGGTGCCAGCGAGGAAAAGTAATGCTGGTTCTCACTGCCTCCTGGAACCCTTTCAAATGCCCCAGACAATTTGGCCCTCTCTGCTTTCCTGCGGACTCCATCCTCAAAAGCACCTGTTTTCGCTTTCGGCAGCCTCCGGAGCAAAAAAGACAAACGTCCAGGTTTTGCTGCCACAGCAAAGGTGCCATCGGGGAAAAGTGATTCTGGTCCTCACTGCCTCCTGGAACCCCTTGAAATGCCACAGACAATTTGGCCCTCTCTGCTTTCCTGCGGACTCCATCTTTAAAAGCACCTGTTTTCGCTTTCGGCAACCTCCGGAGCAAAAAAGACAAACGTCCAGCTTTTGCTGCCACAGCAAAGGTGCCAGCGGGGAAAAGTGATTCTGGTTCTCACTGCCTCCTGGAACCCTTTCAAATGCCCCAGACAATTTGGCCCTCTCTGCTTTCCTGCGGACTCCATCCTCAAAAGCACCTGTTTTCGCTTTCGGCTAACTCCGGAGCAAAAAAGACAAACGTCCAGCATTTGCTGCCACAGCAAAGGTGCCAGCGGGGAAAAGTAATGCTGGTTCTCACTGTCTCCTGGAACCCCTTCAAATGCCCCAGACAATTTGGCCCTCTCTGCTTTCTTGCGGACTCCATCCTCAAAAGCACCTGTTTTCGCTTTCGGCAACCTTTGGAGCAAAAAAGACAAACGTCCAGCTTTTGCTGCCACAGCAAAGGTGCCAGCGGGGAAAAGTAATGCTGGTTCTCACTGCCTCCTGGAACCCTTTCAAATGCCCCAGACTATTTGGCCCTCTCTGCTTTCCTGCGGACTCCATCCTCAAAAGCACCTGTTTTCGCTTTCGGCAACCTCCGGAGCAAAAAAGACAAACGTCCAGGTTTTCCTGCCACAGCAAAGGTGCCAGCGGGGAAAAGTAATGCTTGTTCTCACTGTCTCCTGGAACCCTTTCAAATGCCCCAGACAATTTGGCCCTCTCTGCTTTCTTGCGGACTCCATCCTCAAAAGCACCTGTTTTCGCTTTCGGCAACCTCCGGAGCAAAAAAGACAAACATACAGGTTTTGCTGCCACAGCAATGGTGCCAGCGAGGAAAAGTAATGCTGGTTCTCACTGCCTCCTGGAACCCTTTCAAATGCCCCAGACAATTTGGCCCTCTCTGCTTTCTTGCGGACTCCATCCTCAAAAGCACCTGTTTTCGCTTTCGGCAACCTCCGGAGCAAAAAAGACAAACATACAGGTTTTGCTGCCACAGCAATGGTGCCAGCGAGGAAAAGTAATGCTGGTTCTCACTGCCTCCTGGAACCCTTTCAAATGCCCCAGACAATTTGGCCCTCTCTGCTTTCCTGCGGACTCCATCCTCAAAAGCACCTGTTTTCGCTTTCGGCAGCCTCCGGAGCAAAAAAGACAAACGTCCAGGTTTTGCTGCCACAGCAAAGGTGCCATCGGGGAAAAGTGATTCTGGTCCTCACTGCCTCCTGGAACCCCTTGAAATGCCACAGACAATTTGGCCCTCTCTGCTTTCCTGCGGACTCCATCTTTAAAAGCACCTGTTTTCGCTTTCGGCAACCTCCGGAGCAAAAAAGACAAACGTCCAGCTTTTGCTGCCACAGCAAAGGTGCCAGCGGGGAAAAGTAATGCTGGATCTCACTGCCTCCTGGAACCCCTTCAAATGCCCCAGACAATTTGGCCCTCTCTGCTTTCTTGTGGACTCCATCCTCAAAAGCACCTGTTTTCGCTTTCGGCAACCTCTGGAGCAAAAAAGACAAACGTCCAGCTTTTGCTGCCACAGCAAAGGTGCCAGCGGGGAAAAGTAATGCTGGTTCTCACTGCCTCCTGGAACCCTTTCAAATGCCCCAAACTATTTGGCCCTCTCTGCTTTCCTGCGGACTCCATCCTCAAAAGCACCTGTTTTCGATTTCGGCAACCTCCGGAGCAAAAACGACAAACGTCCAGGTTTTACTGCCACAGCAAAGGTGCCAGCGGGGAAAAGTAATGCTGGTTCTCACTGTCTCCTGGAACCCTTTCAAATGCCCCAGACAATTTGGCCCTCTCTGCTTTCTTGCGGACTCCATCCTCAAAAGCACCTGTTTTCGCTTTCGGCAACCTCCGGAGCAAAAAAGACAAACGTACAGGTTTTGCTGCCACAGCAAAGGTGCCAGCGGGGAAAAGTAATGCTGGTTCTCACTGCCTCCTGGAACCCTTTCAAATGCCCCAGACAATTTGGCCCTCTCTGCTTTCCTGCGGACTCCATCCTCAAAAGCACCTTTTTTCGCTTTTGGCAACCTCCGGAGCAAAAAAGACAAACGTCCAGGTTTTGCTGCCACAGCAAAGGTGCCATCGGGGAAAAGTGATTCTGGTCCTCACTGCCTCCTGGAACCCCTTGAAATGCCACAGACAATTTGGCCCTCTCTGCTTTCCTGCGGACTCCATCCTCAAAAGCACCTGTTTTCGCTTTCGGCAGCCTCCGGAGCAAAAAAGACAAACGTCCAGCTTTTGCTGCCACAGCAAAGGTGCCAGCGGGGAAAAGTAATGCTGGTTCTCACTGCCTCCTGGAACCCTTTCAAATGCCTCAGACAATTTGGCCCTCTCTGCTTTCCTGCGGACTCCATCCTCAAAAGCACCTGTTTTCGCTTTCGGCATCCTCCGGAGCAAAAAAGACAAACGTCCAGGTTTTGCTGCCACAGCAAAGGTGCCAGCGGGGAAAAGTAATGCTGGTTCTCACTGCCTCCTGGAACCCTTTCAAATGCCCCAGACAATTTGGCCCTCTCTGCTTTCCTGCGGACTCTATCCTCAAAAGCGCCTTTTTTCACTTTCGGCGCCCTCCGGAGCAAAAAAGACAAACGTCCAGGTTTTGCTGCCACAGCAAAGGTGCCAGCAAGGAAAAGTAATGCTGGTTCTCACTGCCTCCTGGAACCCTTTCAAATGCCCGAGACAATTTGGCCCTCTCTGCTTTCCTGCGGACTCCATCCTCAAAAGCACCTGTTTTCGCTTTCGGCAAACTCCGGAGCAAAAAAGACAAACGTCCAGCATTTGCTGCCACAGCAAAGGTGCCAGCGGGGAAAAGTAATGCTGGTTCTCACTGCCTCCTGGAACCCTTTCAAATGCCCCAGACAATTTGGCCCTCTCTGCTTTCCTGCGGACTCCATCCTCAAAAGCACCTGTTTTCGCTTTCGGCAAACTCCGGAGCAAAAAAGACAAACGTCCAGCATTTTCTGCCACAGCAAAGGTGCCAGCGGGGAAAAGTAATGCTGGTTCTCACTGTCTCCTGGAACCCCTTCAAATGCCCCAGACAATTTGGCCCTCTCTGCTTTCTTGCGGACTCCATCCTCAAAAGCACCTGTTTTCGCTTTCGGCAACCTTTGGAGCAAAAAAGACAAACGTCCAGCTTTTGCTGCCACAGCAAAGGTGCCAGCAGGGGGAAAAGTGATGCTGGTCCTCACTGCCTCCTGGAACCCCTTCAAATGCCCCACACAATTTGGCCTCTCTGCTTTCCTGCCCACTCTATCCTCAAAAGCACCTTTTATCACTTTCTTGGGCCAACAGAGCAAAGAAGTCAACGTCCAGCTTTTACTGCAACAGCAAAGGTGCCAGCGGGGAAAAGTGATGCTGGTCCTCACTGCCTCCTGGAACCCTTTCAAATGCCCCAGACAATTTGGCCCTCTCTGCTTTCTTGCGGACTCCATCCTCAAAAGCACCTGTTTTCGCTTTCGGCAACCTCCGGAGCAAAAAAGACAAACGTACAGGTTTTGCTGCCACAGCAATGGTGCCAGCGGGGAAAAGTAATGCTGGTTCTCACTGCCTCCTGGAACCCTTTCAAATGCCCCAGACAATTTGGCCCTCTCTGCTTTCCTGCGGACTCCATCCTCAAAAGCACCTGTTTTCGCTTTCGGCAGCCTCCGGAGCAAAAAAGACAAACGTCCAGGTTTTGCTGCCACAGCAAAGGTGCCATTGGGGAAAAGTGATTCTGGTTCTCACTGCCTCCTGGAACCCTTTCAAATGCCCCAGACAATTTGGCCCTCTCTGCTTTCCTGCGGACTCCATCCTCAAAAGCACCTGTTTTCGCTTTCGGCAAACTCCGGAGCAAAAAAGACAAACGTCCAGCATTTGCTGCCACAGCAAAGGTGCCAGCGGGGAAAAGTAATGCTGGTTCTCACTGTCTCCTGGAACCCCTTCAAATGCCACAGACAATTTGGCCCTCTCTGCTTTCTTGCGGACTCCATCCTCAAAAGCACCTGTTTTCGCTTTCGGCAACCTTTGGAGCAAAAAAGACAAACGTCCAGCTTTTGCTGCCACAGCAAAGGTGCCAGCGGGGAAAAGTAATGCTGGTTCTCACTGCCTCCTGGAACCCTTTCAAATGCCCCAGACTATTTGGCCCTCTCTGCTTTCCTGCGGACTCCATCCTCAAAAGCACCTGTTTTCGCTTTCGGCAACCTCCGGAGCAAAAAAGACAAACGTCCAGCTTTTGCTGCCACAGCAAAGGTGCCAGCGGGGAAAAGTAATGCTGGTTCTCACTGTCTCCTGGAACCCTTTCAAATGCCCCAGACAATTTGGCCCTCTCTGCTTTCTTGCGGACTCCATCCTCAAAAGCACCTGTTTTCGCTTTCGGCAACCACCGGAGCAAAAAAGACAAACGTACAGGTTTTGCTGCCACAGCAATGGTGCCAGCGAGGAAAAGTAATGCTGGTTCTCACTGCCTCCTGGAACCCTTTCAAATGCCCCAGACAATTTGGCCCTCTCTGCTTTCCTGCGGACTCCATCCTCAAAAGCACCTGTTTTCGCTTTCGGCAGCCTCCGGAGCAAAAAAGACAAACGTCCAGGTTTTGCTGCCACAGCAAAGGTGCCATCGGGGAAAAGTGATTCTGGTCCTCACTGCCTCCTGGAACCCCTTGAAATGCCACAGACAATTTGGCCCTCTCTGCTTTCCTGCGGACTCCATCTTTAAAAGCACCTGTTTTCGCTTTCGGCAACCTCCGGAGCAAAAAAGACAAACGTCCAGCTTTTGCTGCCACAGCAAAGGTGCCAGCGGGGAAAAGTAATGCTGGATCTCACTGCCTCCTGGAACCCCTTCAAATGCCCCAGACAATTTGGCCCTCTCTGCTTTCTTGTGGACTCCATCCTCAAAAGCACCTGTTTTCGCTTTCGGCAACCTCTGGAGCAAAAAAGACAAACGTCCAGCTTTTGCTGCCACAGCAAAGGTGCCAGCGGGGAAAAGTAATGCTGGTTCTCACTGCCTCCTGGAACCCTTTCAAATGCCTCAGACTATTTGGCCCTCTCTGCTTTCCTGCGGACTCCATCCTCAAAAGCACCTGTTTTCGATTTCGGCAACCTCCGGAGCAAAAACGACAAATGTCCAGGTTTTACTGCCACAGCAAAGGTGCCAGCGGGGAAAAGTAATGCTGGTTCTCACTGTCTCCTGGAACCCTTTCAAATGCCCCAGACAATTTGGCCCTCTCTGCTTTCCTGCGGACTCCATCCTCAAAAGCACCTGTTTTCGCTTTCGGCAACCTCCGGAGCAAAAAAGACAAACGTACAGGTTTTGCTGCCACAGCAAAGGTGCCAGCGGGGAAAAGTAATGCTGGTTCTCACTGCCTCCTGGAACCCTTTCAAATGCCCCAGACAATTTGGCCCTCTCTGCTTTCCTGCGGACTCCATCCTCAAAAGCACCTTTTTTCGCTTTTGGCAACCTCCGGAGCAAAAAAGACAAACGTCCAGGTTTTGCTGCCACAGCAAAGGTGCCATCGGGGAAAAGTGATTCTGGTCCTCACTGCCTCCTGGAACCCCTTGAAATGCCACAGACAATTTGGCCCTCTCTGCTTTCCTGCGGACTCCATCCTCAAAAGCACCTGTTTTCGCTTTCGGCAACCTCCGGAGCAAAAAAGAAAAACGTCCAGCTTTTGCTGCCACAGCAAAGGTGCCAGCGGGGAAAAGTAATGCTGGTTCTCACAGCCTCCTGGAACCCTTTCGAATGCCCCAGACAATTTGGCCCTCTCTGCTTTCCTGCGGACTCCATCCTCAAAAGCACCTTTTCTCGCTTTCGGCAACCACCGGAGCAAAAAAGACAAACGTCCAGCTTTTGCTGCCACAGCAAAGGTGCCAGCGGGGAAAAGTAATGCTGGTTCTCACTGTCTCCTGGAACCCTTTAAAATGCCCAAGACAATTTGGCCCTCTCTGCTTTCCTGCGGACTCCATCCTCAAAAGCACCTGTTTTCGCTTTCGGCAAACTCCGGAGCAAAAAAGACAAACGTCCAGCTTTTGCTGCCACAGCAAAGGTGCCAGCGGGGAAAAGTAATGCTGGTTCTCACTGTCTCCTGGAACCCCTTCAAATGCCTCAGACAATTTGGCCCTCTCTGCTTTCTTGCGGACTCCATCCTCAAAAGCACCTGTTTTCGCTTTCGGCAACCTCTGGAGCAAAAAAGACAAACGTCCAGCTTTTGCTGCCACAGCAAAGGTGCCAGCAGGGAAAAGTAATGCTGGTTCTCACTGCCTCCTGGAACCCTTTCAAATGCCCCAGACTATTTGGCCCTCTCTGCTTTCCTGCGGACTCCATCCTCAAAAGCACCTGTTTTCGCTTTCGGCAACCTCCGGAGCAAAAAAGACAAACGTCCAGCTTTTGCTGCCACAGCAAAGGTGCCAGCGGGGAAAAGTAATGCTGGTTCTCACTGTCTCCTGGAACCTCTTCAAATGCCCCAGACAATTTGGCCCTCTCTGCTTTCTTGCGGACTCCATCCTCAAAAGCACCTGTTTTCGCTTTCGGCAACCTCCGGAGCAAAAAAGACAAACGTACAGGTTTTGCTGCCACAGCAATGGTGCCAGCGGGGAAAAGTAATGCTGGTTCTCACTGCCTCCTGGAACCCTTTCAAATGCCCCAGACAATTTGGCCCTCTCTGCTTTCCTGCGGACTCCATCCTCAAAAGCACCTGTTTTCGCTTTCGGCAGCCTCCGGAGCAAAAAAGACAAACGTCCAGGTTTTGCTGCCACAGCAAAGGTGCCATCGGGGAAAAGTGATTCTGGTCCTCACTGCCTCCTGGAACCCCTTGAAATGCCACAGACAATTTGGCCCTCTCTGCTTTCCTGCGGACTCCATCTTTAAAAGCACCTGTTTTCGCTTTCGGCAACCTCCGGAGCAAAAAAGACAAACGTCCAGCTTTTGCTGCCACAGCAAAGGTGCCAGCGGGGAAAAGTAATGCTGGTTCTCACTGCCTCCTGGAACCCCTTCAAATGCCCCAGACAATTTGGCCCTCTCTGCTTTCCTGCAGACTCCATCCTCAAAAGAACCTGTTTTCGCTTTCGGCAGCCTCCGGAGCAAAAAAGACAAACGTCCAGCTTTTGCTGCCACAGGAAAGGTGCCAGCGGGGAAAAGTAATGCTGGTTCTCACTGCCTCCTGGAACCCTTTCAAATGCCCCAGACAATTTGGCCCTCTCTGCTTTCCTGCGGACTCCATCCTCAAAAGCACCTGTTTTCGCTTTCGGCAACCTCCGGAGCAAAAAAGACAAACGTCCAGCTTTTGCTGCCACAGCAAAGGTGCCAGCGGGGAAAAGTAATGCTGGTTCTCACTGCCTCCTGGAACCCTTTCAAATGCCCCAGACAATTTGGCCCTCTCTGCTTTCTTGCGGACTCCATCCTCAAAAGCACCTGTTTTCGCTTTCGGCAGCCTCCGGAGCAAAAAAGACAAACGTCCAGGTTTTGCTGCCACAGCAAAGGTGCCATCGGGGAAAAGTGATTCTGGTTCTCACTGCCTCCTGGAACCCTTTCAAATGCCCCAGACAATTT
The DNA here is from genome assembly GCF_965231255.1 of Vanellus vanellus. Taxonomy (NCBI): domain Eukaryota; kingdom Metazoa; phylum Chordata; class Aves; order Charadriiformes; family Charadriidae; genus Vanellus; species Vanellus vanellus. The sequence goes on from NW_028127962.1 coordinate 748,254, forward strand.
GGCCCTCTCTGCTTTCCTGCGGACTCCATCCTCAAAAGCACCTGTTTTCGCTTTCGGCAAACTCCGGAGCAAAAAAGACAAACGTCCAGCATTTGCTGCCACAGCAAAGGTGCCAGCGGGGAAAAGTAATGCTGGTTCTCACTGTCTCCTGGAACCCCTTCAAATGCCCCAGACAATTTGGCCCTCTCTGCTTTCTTGCGGACTCCATCCTCAAAAGCACCTGTTTTCGCTTTCGGCAACCTTTGGAGCAAAAAAGACAAACGTCCAGCTTTTGCTGCCACAGCAAAGGTGCCAGCGGGGAAAAGTAATGCTGGTTCTCACTGCCTCCTGGAACCCTTTCAAATGCCCCAGACTATTTGGCCCTCTCTGCTTTCCTGCGGACTCCATCCTCAAAAGCACCTGTTTTCGCTTTCGGCAACCTCCGGAGCAAAAAAGACAAACGTCCAGCTTTTGCTGCCACAGCAAAGGTGCCAGCGGGGAAAAGTAATGCTGGTTCTCACTGTCTCCTGGAACCCTTTCAAATGCCCCAGACAATTTGGCCCTCTCTGCTTTCTTGCGGACTCCATCCTCAAAAGCACCTGTTTTCGCTTTCGGCAACCTCCGGAGCAAAAAAGACAAACGTACAGGTTTTGCTGCCACAGCAATGGTGCCAGCGAGGAAAAGTAATGCTGGTTCTCACTGCCTCCTGGAACCCTTTCAAATGCCCCAAACAATTTGGCCCTCTCTGCTTTCCTGCGGACTCCATCCTCAAAAGCACCTGTTTTCGCTTTCGGCAGCCTCCGGAGCAAAAAAGACAAACGTCCAGGTTTTGCTGCCACAGCAAAGGTGCCATCGGGGAAAAGTGATTCTGGTCCTCACTGCCTCCTGGAACCCCTTGAAATGCCACAGACAATTTGGCCCTCTCTGCTTTCCTGCGGACTCCATCTTTAAAAGCACCTGTTTTCGCTTTCGGCAACCTCCGGAGCAAAAAAGACAAACGTCCAGCTTTTGCTGCCACAGCAAAGGTGCCAGCGGGGAAAAGTAATGCTGGATCTCACTGCCTCCTGGAACCCCTTCAAATGCCCCAGACAATTTGGCCCTCTCTGCTTTCTTGTGGACTCCATCCTCAAAAGCACCTGTTTTCGCTTTCGGCAACCTCTGGAGCAAAAAAGACAAACGTCCAGCTTTTGCTGCCACAGCAAAGGTGCCAGCGGGGAAAAGTAATGCTGGTTCTCACTGCCTCCTGGAACCCTTTCAAATGCCCCAGACTATTTGGCCCTCTCTGCTTTCCTGCGGACTCCATCCTCAAAAGCACCTGTTTTCGATTTCGGCAACCTCCGGAGCAAAAACGACAAACGTCCAGGTTTTACTGCCACAGCAAAGGTGCCAGCGGGGAAAAGTAATGCTGGTTCTCACTGTCTCCTGGAACCCTTTCAAATGCCCCAGACAATTTGGCCCTCTCTGCTTTCTTGCGGACTCCATCCTCAAAAGCACCTGTTTTCGCTTTCGGCAACCTCCGGAGCAAAAAAGACAAACGTACAGGTTTTGCTGCCACAGCAAAGGTGCCAGCGGGGAAAAGTAATGCTGGTTCTCACTGCCTCCTGGAACCCTTTCAAATGCCCCAGACAATTTGGCCCTCTCTGCTTTCCTGCGGACTCCATCCTCAAAAGCACCTTTTTTCGCTTTTGGCAACCTCCGGAGCAAAAAAGACAAACGTCCAGGTTTTGCTGCCACAGCAAAGGTGCCATCGGGGAAAAGTGATTCTGGTCCTCACTGCCTCCTGGAACCCCTTGAAATGCCACAGACAATTTGGCCCTCTCTGCTTTCCTGCGGACTCCATCCTCAAAAGCACCTGTTTTCGCTTTCGGCAACCTCCGGAGCAAAAAAGAAAAACGTCCAGCTTTTGCTGCCACAGCAAAGGTGCCAGCGGGGAAAAGTAATGCTGGTTCTCACAGCCTCCTGGAACCCCTTCGAATGCCCCAGACAATTTGGCCCTCTCTGCTTTCCTGCGGACTCCATCCTCAAAAGCACCTTTTCTCGCTTTCGGCAACCACCGGAGCAAAAAAGACAAACGTCCAGCTTTTGCTGCCACAGCAAAGGTGCCAGCGGGGAAAAGTAATGCTGGTTCTCACTGTCTCCTGGAACCCTTTAAAATGCCCAAGACAATTTGGCCCTCTCTGCTTTCCTGCGGACTCCATCCTCAAAAGCACCTGTTTTCGCTTTCGGCAAACTCCGGAGCAAAAAAGACAAACGTCCAGCTTTTGCTGCCACAGCAAAGGTGCCAGCGGGGAAAAGTAATGCTGGTTCTCACTGTCTCCTGGAACCCCTTCAAATGCCTCAGACAATTTGGCCCTCTCTGCTTTCTTGCGGACTCCATCCTCAAAAGCACCTTTTTTCGCTTTCGGCAACCTCTGGAGCAAAAAAGACAAACGTCCAGCTTTTGCTGCCACAGCAAAGGTGCCAGCAGGGAAAAGTAATGCTGGTTCTCACTGCCTCCTGGAACCCTTTCAAATGCCCCAGACTATTTGGCCCTCTCTGCTTTCCTGCGGACTCCATCCTCAAAAGCACCTGTTTTCGCTTTCGGCAACCTCCGGAGCAAAAAAGACAAACGTCCAGCTTTTGCTGCCACAGCAAAGGTGCCAGCGGGGAAAAGTAATGCTGGTTCTCACTGTCTCCTGGAACCTCTTCAAATGCCCCAGACAATTTGGCCCTCTCTGCTTTCTTGCGGACTCCATCCTCAAAAGCACCTGTTTTCGCTTTCGGCAACCTCCGGAGCAAAAAAGACAAACGTACAGGTTTTGCTGCCACAGCAATGGTGCCAGCGGGGAAAAGTAATGCTGGTTCTCACTGCCTCCTGGAACCCTTTCAAATGCCCCAGACAATTTGGCCCTCTCTGCTTTCCTGCGGACTCCATCCTCAAAAGCACCTGTTTTCGCTTTCGGCAGCCTCCGGAGCAAAAAAGACAAACGTCCAGGTTTTGCTGCCACAGCAAAGGTGCCATCGGGGAAAAGTGATTCTGGTCCTCACTGCCTCCTGGAACCCCTTGAAATGCCACAGACAATTTGGCCCTCTCTGCTTTCCTGCGGACTCCATCCTCAAAAGCACCTGTTTTCGCTTTCGGCAACCTCCGGAGCAAAAAAGAAAAACGTCCAGCTTTTGCTGCCACAGCAAAGGTGCCAGCGGGGAAAAGTAATGCTGGTTCTCACTGCCTCCTGGAACCCCTTCAAATGCCCCAGACAATTTGGCCCTCTCTGCTTTCCTGCAGACTCCATCCTCAAAAGAACCTGTTTTCGCTTTCGGCAGCCTCCGGAGCAAAAAAGACAAACGTCCAGCTTTTGCTGCCACAGGAAAGGTGACAGCGGGGAAAAGTAATGCTGGTTCTCACTGCCTCCTGGAACCCTTTCAAATGCCTCAGACAATTTGGCCCTCTCTACTTTCCTGCGGACTCCATCCTCAAAAGCCCTTTTTTTCGCTTTCGGCGCCCTCCGGAACAAAAAAGACAAACGTCCAGCTTTTGCTGCCACAGCAAAGGTGCCAGCGGGGAAAAGTAATGCTGGTTCTCACTGCCTCATGGAACCCTTTCAAATGCCCCAGACGATTTGGCCCTCTCTGCTTTCCTGCGGACTCCATCCTCAAAAGCACCTTTTTTCGCTTTCGGCAACCTCCGGAGCAAAAAAGACAAACGTCCAGGTTTTGCTGCCACAGCAAAGGTGCCAGCGGGGAAAAGTAATGCTGGTTCTCACTGCCTCCTGGAACCCTTTCAAATGCCCCAGACAATTTGGCCCTCTCTGCTTTCCTGCGGACTCCATCCTCAAAAGCACCTGTTTTCGCTTTCGGCAGCCTCCGGAGCAAAAAAGACAAACGTCCAGGTTTTGCTGCCACAGCAAAGGTGCCATCGGGGAAAAGTGATTCTGGTCCTCACTGCCTCCTGGAACCCCTTGAAATGCCACAGACAATTTGGCCCTCTCTGCTTTCCTGCGGACTCCATCTTTAAAAGCACCTGTTTTCGCTTTCGGCAACCTCCGGAGCAAAAAAGACAAACGTCCAGCTTTTGCTGCCACAGCAAAGGTGCCAGCGGGGAAAAGTAATGCTGGTTCTCACTGCCTCCTGGAACCCCTTCAAATGCCCCAGACAATTTGGCCCTCTCTGCTTTCCTGCAGACTCCATCCTCAAAAGAACCTGTTTTCGCTTTCGGCAGCCTCCGGAGCAAAAAAGACAAACGTCCAGCTTTTGCTGCCACAGGAAAGGTGCCAGCGGGGAAAAGTAATGCTGGTTCTCACTGCCTCCTGGAACCCTTTCAAATGCCCCAGACAATTTGGCCCTCTCTGCTTTCCTGCGGACTCCATCCTCAAAAGCACCTGTTTTCGCTTTCGGCAACCTCCGGAGCAAAAAAGACAAACGTCCAGCTTTTGCTGCCACAGCAAAGGTGCCAGCGGGGAAAAGTAATGCTGGTTCTCACTGCCTCCTGGAACCCTTTCAAATGCCCCAGACAATTTGGCCCTCTCTGCTTTCTTGCGGACTCCATCCTCAAAAGCACCTGTTTTCGCTTTCGGCAGCCTCCGGAGCAAAAAAGACAAACGTCCAGGTTTTGCTGCCACAGCAAAGGTGCCATCGGGGAAAAGTGATTCTGGTTCTCACTGCCTCCTGGAACCCTTTCAAATGCCCCAGACAATTTGGCCCTCTCTGCTTTCCTGCGGACTCCATCCTCAAAAGCACCTGTTTTCGCTTTCGGCAAACTCCGGAGCAAAAAAGACAAACGTCCAGCATTTGCTGCCACAGCAAAGGTGCCAGCGGGGAAAAGTAATGCTGGTTCTCACTGTCTCCTGGAACCCCTTCAAATGCCCCAGACAATTTGGCCCTCTCTGCTTTCTTGCGGACTCCATCCTCAAAAGCACCTGTTTTCGCTTTCGGCAACCTTTGGAGCAAAAAAGACAAACGTCCAACTTTTGCTGCCACAGCAAAGGTGCCAGCGGGGAAAAGTAATGCTGGTTCTCACTGCCTCCTGGAACCCTTTCAAATGCCCCAGACTATTTGGCCCTCTCTGCTTTCCTGCGGACTCCATCCTCAAAAGCACCTGTTTTCGCTTTCGGCAACCTCCGGAGCAAAAAAGACAAACGTCCAGCTTTTGCTGCCACAGCAAAGGTGCCAGCGGGGAAAAGTAATGCTGGTTCTCACTGTCTCCTGGAACCCTTTCAAATGCCCCAGACAATTTGGCCCTCTCTGCTTTCTTGCGGACTCCATCCTCAAAAGCACCTGTTTTCGCTTTCGGCAACCTCCGGAGCAAAAAAGACAAACATACAGGTTTTGCTGCCACAGCAATGGTGCCAGCGAGGAAAAGTAATGCTGGTTCTCACTGCCTCCTGGAACCCTTTCAAATGCCCCAGACTATTTGGCCCTCTCTGCTTTCCTGCGGACTCCATCCTCAAAAGCACCTGTTTTCGATTTCGGCAACCTCCGGAGCAAAAACGACAAACGTCCAGGTTTTACTGCCACAGCAAAGGTGCCAGCGGGGAAAAGTAATGCTGGTTCTCACTGTCTCCTGGAACCCTTTCAAATGCCCCAGACAATTTGGCCCTCTCTGCTTTCTTGCGGACTCCATCCTCAAAAGCACCTGTTTTCGCTTTCGGCAACCTCCGGAGCAAAAAAGACAAACGTACAGGTTTTGCTGCCACAGCAAAGGTGCCAGCGGGGAAAAGTAATGCTGGTTCTCACTGCCTCCTGGAACCCTTTCAAATGCCCCAGACAATTTGGCCCTCTCTGCTTTCCTGCGGACTCCATCCTCAAAAGCACCTTTTTTCGCTTTTGGCAACCTCCGGAGCAAAAAAGACAAACGTCCAGGTTTTGCTGCCACAGCAAAGGTGCCATCGGGGAAAAGTGATTCTGGTCCTCACTGCCTCCTGGAACCCCTTGAAATGCCACAGACAATTTGGCCCTCTCTGCTTTCCTGCGGACTCCATCCTCAAAAGCACCTGTTTTCGCTTTCGGCAACCTCCGGAGCAAAAAAGAAAAACGTCCAGCTTTTGCTGCCACAGCAAAGGTGCCAGCGGGGAAAAGTAATGCTGGTTCTCACAGCCTCCTGGAACCCCTTCGAATGCCCCAGACAATTTGGCCCTCTCTGCTTTCCTGCGGACTCCATCCTCAAAAGCACCTTTTCTCGCTTTCGGCAACCACCGGAGCAAAAAAGACAAACGTCCAGCTTTTGCTGCCACAGCAAAGGTGCCAGCGGGGAAAAGTAATGCTGGTTCTCACTGCCTCCTGGAACCCCTTCAAATGCCCCAGACAATTTGGCCCTCTCTGCTTTCCTGCAGACTCCATCCTCAAAAGAACCTGTTTTCGCTTTCGGCAGCCTCCGGAGCAAAAAAGACAAACGTCCAGCTTTTGCTGCCACAGGAAAGGTGACAGCGGGGAAAAGTAATGCTGGTTCTCACTGCCTCCTGGAACCCTTTCAAATGCCTCAGACAATTTGGCCCTCTCTACTTTCCTGCGGACTCCATCCTCAAAAGCCCTTTTTTTCGCTTTCGGCGCCCTCCGGAACAAAAAAGACAAACGTCCAGCTTTTGCTGCCACAGCAAAGGTGCCAGCGGGGAAAAGTAATGCTGGTTCTCACTGCCTCATGGAACCCTTTCAAATGCCCCAGACGATTTGGCCCTCTCTGCTTTCCTGCGGACTCCATCCTCAAAAGCACCTTTTTTCGCTTTCGGCAACCTCCGGAGCAAAAAAGACAAACGTCCAGGTTTTGCTGCCACAGCAAAGGTGCCAGCGGGGAAAAGTAATGCTGGTTCTCACTGCCTCCTGGAACCCTTTCAAATGCCCCAGACAATTTGGCCCTCTCTGCTTTCCTGCGGACTCCATCCTCAAAAGCACCTGTTTTCGCTTTCGGCAGCCTCCGGAGCAAAAAAGACAAACGTCCAGGTTTTGCTGCCACAGCAAAGGTGCCATCGGGGAAAAGTGATTCTGGTCCTCACTGCCTCCTGGAACCCCTTGAAATGCCACAGACAATTTGGCCCTCTCTGCTTTCCTGCGGACTCCATCTTTAAAAGCACCTGTTTTCGCTTTCGGCAACCTCCGGAGCAAAAAAGACAAACGTCCAGCTTTTGCTGCCACAGCAAAGGTGCCAGCGGGGAAAAGTAATGCTGGTTCTCACTGCCTCCTGGAACCCCTTCAAATGCCCCAGACAATTTGGCCCTCTCTGCTTTCCTGCGGACTCCATCCTCAAAAGCACCTGTTTTCGCTTTCGGCAAACTCCGGAGCAAAAAAGACAAACGTCCAGCATTTGCTGCCACAGCAAAGGTGCCAGCGGGGAAAAGTAATGCTGGTTCTCACTGTCTCCTGGAACCCCTTCAAATGCCCCAGACAATTTGGCCCTCTCTGCTTTCTTGCGGACTCCATCCTCAAAAGCACCTGTTTTCGCTTTCGGCAACCTTTGGAGCAAAAAAGACAAACGTCCAGCTTTTGCTGCCACAGCAAAGGTGCCAGCGGGGAAAAGTAATGCTGGTTCTCACTGCCTCCTGGAACCCTTTCAAATGCCCCAGACTATTTGGCCCTCTCTGCTTTCCTGCGGACTCCATCCTCAAAAGCACCTGTTTTCGCTTTCGGCAACCTCCGGAGCAAAAAAGACAAACGTCCAGCTTTTGCTGCCACAGCAAAGGTGCCAGCGGGGAAAAGTAATGCTGGTTCTCACTGTCTCCTGGAACCCTTTCAAATGCCCCAGACAATTTGGCCCTCTCTGCTTTCTTGCGGACTCCATCCTCAAAAGCACCTGTTTTCGCTTTCGGCAACCTCCGGAGCAAAAAAGACAAACGTCCAGCTTTTGCTGCCACAGCAATGGTGCCAGCGAGGAAAAGTAATGCTGGTTCTCACTGCCTCCTGGAACCCTTTCAAATGCCCCAGACTATTTGGCCCTCTCTGCTTTCCTGCGGACTCCATCCTCAAAAGCACCTGTTTTCGATTTCGGCAACCTCCGGAGCAAAAACGACAAACGTCCAGGTTTTACTGCCACAGCAAAGGTGCCAGCGGGGAAAAGTAATGCTGGTTCTCACTGTCTCCTGGAACCCTTTCAAATGCCCCAGACAATTTGGCCCTCTCTGCTTTCTTGCGGACTCCATCCTCAAAAGCACCTGTTTTCGCTTTCGGCAACCTCCGGAGCAAAAAAGACAAACGTACAGGTTTTGCTGCCACAGCAAAGGTGCCAGCGGGGAAAAGTAATGCTGGTTCTCACTGCCTCCTGGAACCCTTTCAAATGCCCCAGACAATTTGGCCCTCTCTGCTTTCCTGCGGACTCCATCCTCAAAAGCACCTGTTTTCGCTTTTGGCAACCTCCGGAGCAAAAAAGACAAACGTCCAGGTTTTGCTGCCACAGCAAAGGTGCCATCGGGGAAAAGTGATTCTGGTCCTCACTGCCTCCTGGAACCCCTTGAAATGCCACAGACAATTTGGCCCTCTCTGCTTTCCTGCGGACTCCATCCTCAAAAGCACCTGTTTTCGCTTTCGGCAACCTCCGGAGCAAAAAAGAAAAACGTCCAGCTTTTGCTGCCACAGCAAAGGTGCCAGCGGGGAAAAGTAATGCTGGTTCTCACAGCCTCCTGGAACCCCTTCGAATGCCCCAGACAATTTGGCCCTCTCTGCTTTCCTGCGGACTCCATCCTCAAAAGCACCTTTTCTCGCTTTCGGCAACCACCGGAGCAAAAAAGACAAACGTCCAGCTTTTGCTGCCACAGCAAAGGTGCCAGCGGGGAAAAGTAATGCTGGTTCTCACTGTCTCCTGGAACCCTTTAAAATGCCCAAGACAATTTGGCCCTCTCTGCTTTCCTGCGGACTCCATCCTCAAAAGCACCTGTTTTCGCTTTCGGCAAACTCCGGAGCAAAAAAGACAAACGTCCAGCTTTTGCTGCCACAGCAAAGGTGCCAGCGGGGAAAAGTAATGCTGGTTCTCACTGTCTCCTGGAACCCCTTCAAATGCCTCAGACAATTTGGCCCTCTCTGCTTTCTTGCGGACTCCATCCTCAAAAGCACCTTTTTTCGCTTTCGGCAACCTCTGGAGCAAAAAAGACAAACGTCCAGCTTTTGCTGCCACAGCAAAGGTGCCAGCAGGGAAAAGTAATGCTGGTTCTCACTGCCTCCTGGAACCCTTTCAAATGCCCCAGACTATTTGGCCCTCTCTGCTTTCCTGCGGACTCCATCCTCAAAAGCACCTGTTTTCGCTTTCGGCAACCTCCGGAGCAAAAAAGACAAACGTCCAGCTTTTGCTGCCACAGCAAAGGTGCCAGCGGGGAAAAGTAATGCTGGTTCTCACTGTCTCCTGGAACCTCTTCAAATGCCCCAGACAATTTGGCCCTCTCTGCTTTCTTGCGGACTCCATCCTCAAAAGCACCTGTTTTCGCTTTCGGCAACCTCCGGAGCAAAAAAGACAAACGTACAGGTTTTGCTGCCACAGCAATGGTGCCAGCGGGGAAAAGTAATGCTGGTTCTCACTGCCTCCTGGAACCCTTTCAAATGCCCCAGACAATTTGGCCCTCTCTGCTTTCCTGCGGACTCCATCCTCAAAAGCACCTGTTTTCGCTTTCGGCAGCCTCCGGAGCAAAAAAGACAAACGTCCAGGTTTTGCTGCCACAGCAAAGGTGCCATCGGGGAAAAGTGATTCTGGTCCTCACTGCCTCCTGGAACCCCTTGAAATGCCACAGACAATTTGGCCCTCTCTGCTTTCCTGCGGACTCCATCCTCAAAAGCACCTGTTTTCGCTTTCGGCAACCTCCGGAGCAAAAAAGAAAAACGTCCAGCTTTTGCTGCCACAGCAAAGGTGCCAGCGGGGAAAAGTAATGCTGGTTCTCACTGCCTCCTGGAACCCCTTCAAATGCCCCAGACAATTTGGCCCTCTCTGCTTTCCTGCAGACTCCATCCTCAAAAGAACCTGTTTTCGCTTTCGGCAGCCTCCGGAGCAAAAAAGACAAACGTCCAGCTTTTGCTGCCACAGGAAAGGTGACAGCGGGGAAAAGTAATGCTGGTTCTCACTGCCTCCTGGAACCCTTTCAAATGCCTCAGACAATTTGGCCCTCTCTACTTTCCTGCGGACTCCATCCTCAAAAGCCCTTTTTTTCGCTTTCGGCGCCCTCCGGAACAAAAAAGACAAACGTCCAGCTTTTGCTGCCACAGCAAAGGTGCCAGCGGGGAAAAGTAATGCTGGTTCTCACTGCCTCATGGAACCCTTTCAAATGCCCCAGACGATTTGGCCCTCTCTGCTTTCCTGCGGACTCCATCCTCAAAAGCACCTTTTTTCGCTTTCGGCAACCTCCGGAGCAAAAAAGACAAACGTCCAGGTTTTGCTGCCACAGCAAAGGTGCCAGCGGGGAAAAGTAATGCTGGTTCTCACTGCCTCCTGGAACCCTTTCAAATGCCCCAGACAATTTGGCCCTCTCTGCTTTCCTGCGGACTCCATCCTCAAAAGCACCTGTTTTCGCTTTCGGCAGCCTCCGGAGCAAAAAAGACAAACGTCCAGGTTTTGCTGCCACAGCAAAGGTGCCATCGGGGAAAAGTGATTCTGGTCCTCACTGCCTCCTGGAACCCCTTGAAATGCCACAGACAATTTGGCCCTCTCTGCTTTCCTGCGGACTCCATCTTTAAAAGCACCTGTTTTCGCTTTCGGCAACCTCCGGAGCAAAAAAGACAAACGTCCAGCTTTTGCTGCCACAGCAAAGGTGCCAGCGGGGAAAAGTAATGCTGGTTCTCACTGCCTCCTGGAACCCCTTCAAATGCCCCAGACAATTTGGCCCTCTCTGCTTTCCTGCAGACTCCATCCTCAAAAGAACCTGTTTTCGCTTTCGGCAGCCTCCGGAGCAAAAAAGACAAACGTCCAGCTTTTGCTGCCACAGGAAAGGTGCCAGCGGGGAAAAGTAATGCTGGTTCTCACTGCCTCCTGGAACCCTTTCAAATGCCCCAGACAATTTGGCCCTCTCTGCTTTCCTGCGGACTCCATCCTCAAAAGCACCTGTTTTCGCTTTCGGCAACCTCCGGAGCAAAAAAGACAAACGTCCAGCTTTTGCTGCCACAGCAAAGGTGCCAGCGGGGAAAAGTAATGCTGGTTCTCACTGCCTCCTGGAACCCTTTCAAATGCCCCAGACAATTTGGCCCTCTCTGCTTTCTTGCGGACTCCATCCTCAAAAGCACCTGTTTTCGCTTTCGGCAGCCTCCGGAGCAAAAAAGACAAACGTCCAGGTTTTGCTGCCACAGCAAAGGTGCCATCGGGGAAAAGTGATTCTGGTTCTCACTGCCTCCTGGAACCCTTTCAAATGCCCCAGACAATTTGGCCCTCTCTGCTTTCCTGCGGACTCCATCCTCAAAAGCACCTGTTTTCGCTTTCGGCAAACTCCGGAGCAAAAAAGACAAACGTCCAGCATTTGCTGCCACAGCAAAGGTGCCAGCGGGGAAAAGTAATGCTGGTTCTCACTGTCTCCTGGAACCCCTTCAAATGCCCCAGACAATTTGGCCCTCTCTGCTTTCTTGCGGACTCCATCCTCAAAAGCACCTGTTTTCGCTTTCGGCAACCTCTGGAGCAAAAAAGACAAACGTCCAGCTTTTGCTGCCACAGCAAAGGTGCCAGCGGGGAAAAGTAATGCTGGTTCTCACTGCCTCCTGGAACCCTTTCAAATGCCCCAGACTATTTGGCCCTCTCTGCTTTCCTGCGGACTCCATCCTCAAAAGCACCTGTTTTCGCTTTCGGCAACCTCCGGAGCAAAAAAGACAAACGTCCAGCTTTTGCTGCCACAGCAAAGGTGCCAGCGGGGAAAAGTAATGCTGGTTCTCACTGTCTCCTGGAACCCTTTCAAATGCCCCAGACAATTTGGCCCTCTCTGCTTTCTTGCGGACTCCATCCTCAAAAGCACCTGTTTTCGCTTTCGGCAACCTCCGGAGCAAAAAAGACAAACATACAGGTTTTGCTGCCACAGCAATGGTGCCAGCGAGGAAAAGTAATGCTGGTTCTCACTGCCTCCTGGAACCCTTTCAAATGCCCCAGACAATTTGGCCCTCTCTGCTTTCTTGCGGACTCCATCCTCAAAAGCACCTGTTTTCGCTTTCGGCAACCTCCGGAGCAAAAAAGACAAACATACAGGTTTTGCTGCCACAGCAATGGTGCCAGCGAGGAAAAGTAATGCTGGTTCTCACTGCCTCCTGGAACCCTTTCAAATGCCCCAGACAATTTGGCCCTCTCTGCTTTCCTGCGGACTCCATCCTCAAAAGCACCTGTTTTCGCTTTCGGCAGCCTCCGGAGCAAAAAAGACAAACGTCCAGGTTTTGCTGCCACAGCAAAGGTGCCATCGGGGAAAAGTGATTCTGGTCCTCACTGCCTCCTGGAACCCCTTGAAATGCCACAGACAATTTGGCCCTCTCTGCTTTCCTGCGGACTCCATCTTTAAAAGCACCTGTTTTCGCTTTCGGCAACCTCCGGAGCAAAAAAGACAAACGTCCAGCTTTTGCTGCCACAGCAAAGGTGCCAGCGGGGAAAAGTAATGCTGGATCTCACTGCCTCCTGGAACCCCTTCAAATGCCCCAGACAATTTGGCCCTCTCTGCTTTCTTGTGGACTCCATCCTCAAAAGCACCTGTTTTCGCTTTCGGCAACCTCTGGAGCAAAAAAGACAAACGTCCAGCTTTTGCTGCCACAGCAAAGGTGCCAGCGGGGAAAAGTAATGCTGGTTCTCACTGCCTCCTGGAACCCTTTCAAATGCCCCAAACTATTTGGCCCTCTCTGCTTTCCTGCGGACTCCATCCTCAAAAGCACCTGTTTTCGATTTCGGCAACCTCCGGAGCAAAAACGACAAACGTCCAGGTTTTACTGCCACAGCAAAGGTGCCAGCGGGGAAAAGTAATGCTGGTTCTCACTGTCTCCTGGAACCCTTTCAAATGCCCCAGACAATTTGGCCCTCTCTGCTTTCTTGCGGACTCCATCCTCAAAAGCACCTGTTTTCGCTTTCGGCAACCTCCGGAGCAAAAAAGACAAACGTACAGGTTTTGCTGCCACAGCAAAGGTGCCAGCGGGGAAAAGTAATGCTGGTTCTCACTGCCTCCTGGAACCCTTTCAAATGCCCCAGACAATTTGGCCCTCTCTGCTTTCCTGCGGACTCCATCCTCAAAAGCACCTTTTTTCGCTTTTGGCAACCTCCGGAGCAAAAAAGACAAACGTCCAGGTTTTGCTGCCACAGCAAAGGTGCCATCGGGGAAAAGTGATTCTGGTCCTCACTGCCTCCTGGAACCCCTTGAAATGCCACAGACAATTTGGCCCTCTCTGCTTTCCTGCGGACTCCATCCTCAAAAGCACCTGTTTTCGCTTTCGGCAACCTCCGGAGCAAAAAAGAAAAACGTCCAGGTTTTGCTGCCACAGCAAAGGTGCCAGCGGGGAAAAGTAATGCTGGTTCTCACAGCCTCCTGGAACCCCTTCGAATGCCCCAGACAATTTGGCCCTCTCTGCTTTCCTGCGGACTCCATCCTCAAAAGCACCTTTTCTCGCTTTCGGCAACCACCGGAGCAAAAAAGACAAACGTCCAGCTTTTGCTGCCACAGCAAAGGTGCCAGCGGGGAAAAGTAATGCTGGTTCTCACTGTCTCCTGGAACCCTTTAAAATGCCCAAGACAATTTGGCCCTCTCTGCTTTCCTGCGGACTCCATCCTCAAAAGCACCTGTTTTCGCTTTCGGCAAACTCCGGAGCAAAAAAGACAAACGTCCAGCTTTTGCTGCCACAGCAAAGGTGCCAGCGGGGAAAAGTAATGCTGGTTCTCACTGTCTCCTGGAACCCCTTCAAATGCCTCAGACAATTTGGCCCTCTCTGCTTTCTTGCGGACTCCATCCTCAAAAGCACCTGTTTTCGCTTTCGGCAACCTCTGGAGCAAAAAAGACAAACGTCCAGCTTTTGCTGCCACAGCAAAGGTGCCAGCAGGGAAAAGTAATGCTGGTTCTCACTGCCTCCTGGAACCCTTTCAAATGCCCCAGACTATTTGGCCCTCTCTGCTTTCCTGCGGACTCCATCCTCAAAAGCACCTGTTTTCGCTTTCGGCAACCTCCGGAGCAAAAAAGACAAACGTCCAGCTTTTGCTGCCACAGGAAAGGTGCCAGCGGGGAAAAGTAATGCTGGTTCTCACTGTCTCCTGGAACCTCTTCAAATGCCCCAGACAATTTGGCCCTCTCTGCTTTCTTGCGGACTCCATCCTCAAAAGCACCTGTTTTCGCTTTCGGCAACCTCCGGAGCAAAAAAGACAAACGTACAGGTTTTGCTGCCACAGCAATGGTGCCAGCGGGGAAAAGTAATGCTGGTTCTCACTGCCTCCTGGAACCCTTTCAAATGCCCCAGACAATTTGGCCCTCTCTGCTTTCCTGCGGACTCCATCCTCAAAAGCACCTGTTTTCGCTTTCGGCAGCCTCCGGAGCAAAAAAGACAAACGTCCAGGTTTTGCTGCCACAGCAAAGGTGCCATCGGGGAAAAGTGATTCTGGTCCTCACTGCCTCCTGGAACCCCTTGAAATGCCACAGACAATTTGGCCCTCTCTGCTTTCCTGCGGACTCCATCCTCAAAAGCACCTGTTTTCGCTTTCGGCAACCTCCGGAGCAAAAAAGACAAACGTCCAGCTTTTGCTGCCACAGCAAAGGTGCCAGCGGGGAAAAGTAATGCTGGTTCTCACTGCCTCCTGGAACCCTTTCAAATGCCTCAGACAATTTGGCCCTCTCTACTTTCCTGCGGACTCCATCCTCAAAAGCCCTTTTTTTCGCTTTCGGCGCCCTCCGGAACAAAAAAGACAAACGTCCAGCTTTTGCTGCCACAGCAAAGGTGCCAGCGGGGAAAAGTAATGCTGGTTCTCACTGCCTCATGGAACCCTTTCAAATGCCCCAGACGATTTGGCCCTCTCTGCTTTCCTGCGGACTCCATCCTCAAAAGCACCTTTTTTCGCTTTCGGCAACCTCCGGAGCAAAAAAGACAAACGTCCAGGTTTTGCTGCCACAGCAAAGGTGCCAGCGGGGAAAAGTAATGCTGGATCTCACTGCCTCCTGGAACCCTTTCAAATGCCCCAGACTATTTGGCCCTCTCTGCTTTCCTGCGGACTCTATCCTCAAAAGCGCCTTTTTTCACTTTCGGCGCCCTCCGGTGGTAAAAAGACAAACGTCCAGCTTTTGCTGCCACAGCAAAGGTGCCAGCGGGGAAAAGCGATGCTGGTCCTCATTGCCTCCGGGAATCTCTTTAAATGCCACAGACAATTTGGCCCTCTCTGCTTTCCTGCGGACTCCATCCTCAAAAGCACCTGTTGTCGCTTTCGGCAACCTCCGGAGCAAAAAAGACAAACGTCCAGGTTTTGCTGTCACAGCAAAGGTGCCAGCGGGGAAAAGTAATGCTGGTTCTCACTGCCTCCTGGAACCCTTTCAAATGCCCCAGACAATTTGGCCCTCTCTGCTTTCCTGCGGACTCCATCCTCAAAAGCACCTGTTTTCGATTTCGGCAGCCTCCGGAGCAAAAAAGACAAACGTCCAGCTTTTACTGCCACAGCAAAGGTGCCAGCGGGGAAAAGTAATGCTGGTTCTCACTGCCTCCTGGAACCCTTTCAAATGCCCCAGACAATTTGGCCCTCTCTGCTTTCCTGCGGACTCCATCCTCAAAAGCACCTGTTTTCGCTTTCGGCAACCTCCAGAGCAAAAAAGACAAACGTCCAGCTTTTGCTGCCACAGCAAAGGTGCCAGCGGGGAAAAGTAATGCTGGTTCTCACTGCCTCCTGGAACCCTTTCAAATGCCCCAGACTATTTTGCCCTCTCTGCTTTCCTGCGGACTCCATCCTCAAAAGCACCTGTTTTCGCTTTCGGCAGCCTCCGGAGCAAAAAAGACAAACGTCCAGCTTTTGCTGCCACAGCAAAGGTGCCAGCGGGGAAAAGAGATGCTGGTTCTCACTGTCTCCTGGAACCCTTTCAAATGCCCCAGACAATTTGGCCCTCTCTGCTTTCCTGCGCACTCTATCCTCAAAAGCACCTGTTTTCGCTTTCGGCAGCCTCCGGAGCAAAAAAGACAAACGTCCAGCTTTTGCTGCCACAGGAAAGGTGCCAGCGGGGAAAAGTAATGCTGGTTCTCACTGCCTCCTGGAACCCTTTCAAATGCCTCAGACAATTTGGCCCTCTCTGCTTTCCTGCGGACTCCATCCTCAAAAGCACCTGTTTTCGCTTTCGGCAAGCTCAGGAGCAAAAAAGACAAACGTCCAGCTTTTGCTGCCACAGCAAAGGTGCCATCGGGGAAAAGTGATTCTGGTCCTCACTGCCTCCTGGAACCCCTTGAAATGACACAGACAATTTGGCCCTCTCTGCTTTCCTGCGGACTCCATCCTCAAAAGCACCTGTTTTCGCTTTCGGCAACCTCCGGAGCAAAAAAGACAAACGTCCAGCTTTTGCTGCCACAGCAAAGGTGCCAGCGGGGAAAAGTAATGCTGGATCTCACTGCCTCCTGGAACCCTTTCAAATGCCCCAGACTATTTTGCCCTCTCTTCTTTCCTGCGGACTCTATCCTCAAAAGCGCCTTTTTTCACTTTCGGCGCCCTCCGGTGGTAAAAAGACAAACGTCCAGCTTTTGCTGCCACAGCAAAGGTGCCAGCAGGGAAAAGTAATGCTGGTTCTCACTGCCTCCTGGAACCCTTTCAAATGCCCCAGACTATTTGGCCCTCTCTGCTTTCCTGCGGACTCCATCCTCAAAAGCACCTGTTTTCGCTTTCGGCAAACTCCGGAGCAAAAAAGACAAACGTCCAGCTTTTGCTGCCACAGCAAAGGTTCCAGCGGGGAAAAGTGATGCTGGTCCTCACTGCATCCTGGAACCCTGTCAAATGCCCCAGACAATTTGGCCCTCTCTGCTTTCCTGCGGACTCCATCCTCAAAAGCACCTGTTTTCGCTTTCGGCAGCCTCCGGAGCAAAAAAGACAAACGTCCAGCTTTTGCTGCCACAGCAAAGGTGCCAGCGGGGAAAAGTAATGCTGGTTCTCACTGTCTCCTGGAACCCTGTCAAATGCCCCAGACAATTTGGCCCTCTCTGCTTTCCTGCGGACTCCATCCTCAAAAGCACCTGTTTTCGCTTTCGGCAAGCTCAGGAGTAAAAAAGACAAACGTCCAGCTTTTGCTGCCACAGCAAAGGTGCCAGCGGGAAAAAGTAATGCTGGATCTCACTGCCTCCTGGAACCCTTTCAAATGCCCCAGACTATTTTGCCCTCTCTTCTTTCCTGCGGACTCTATCCTCAAAAGCGCCTTTTTTCACTTTCGGCGCCCTCCGGTGGTAAAAAGACAAACGTCCAGCTTTTGCTGCCACAGCAAAGGTGCCAGCGGGGAAAAGTGATGCTGGTCCTAATTGCCTCCTGGAAACTCTTTAAATGCCACAGACAATTTGGCCCTCTCTGCTTTCCTGCGGACTCCATCCTCAAAAGCACCTGTTTTCGCTTTCGGCAAACTCCGGAGCAAAAAAGACAAACGTCCAGCTTTTGCTGCCACAGCAAAGGTGCCAGCGGGGAAAAGTGATGCTGGTCCTCACTGCATCCTGGAACCCCTTCAAAAGCCGCACACAATTTAGCCCTCTCTGCTTTCCTGCTGACTCTAGCCTCAAAAGCATCTTTTTACTCTTTCAACGCTGTTTGGAGCAAAAAAGACAAACGTCCAGCTTTTGCTGCCACAGCAAAGGTGCCAGCGGGGAAAAGTAATGCTGGTTCTCACTGTCTCCTGGAACCCTGTCAAATGCCCCAGACAATTTGGCCCTCTCTGCTTTCCTGCGGACTCCATCCTCAAAAGCACCTGTTTTCGCTTTCGGCAGCCTCCGGAGCAAAAAAGACAAACGTCCAGCTTTTGCTGCCACAGCAAAGGTGCCAGCGGGGAAAAGTAATGCTGGTTCTCACTGCCTCCTGGAACCCCTTCAAATGCCCCAGACAATTTGGCCCTCTCTGCTTTCCTGCGGACTCCATCCTCAAAAGAACCTGTTTTCACTTTCGGCAACCTCCGGAGCAAAAATGACAAACGTCCAGCTTTTACTGCCACAGCAAAGGTGCCAGCGGGGAAAAGTAATGCTGGTTCTCACTGTCTCCTGGAACCCTTTCAAATGCCCCAGACAATTTGGCCCTCTCTGCTTTCCTGCGGACTCTAGCCTCAAAAGCACCTGTTTTCGCTTTCGGCAGCCTCCGGAGCAAAAAAGACAAACGTCCAGCTTTTGCTGCCACAGGAAAGGTGCCAGCGGGGAAAAGTAATGCTGGTTCTCACTGTCTCCTGGAACCCTTTCAAATGCCCCAGACAATTTGGCCCTCTCTGCTTTCCTGCGGACTCTAGCCTCAAAAGCACCTGTTTTCGCTTTCGGCAGCCTCCGGAGCAAAAAAGACAAACGTTCAGCTTTTGCTGCCACAGGAAAGGTGCCAGCGGGGAAAAGTAATGCTGGTTCTCACTGCCTCCTGGAACCCTTTCAAATGCCTCAGACAATTTGGCCCTCTCTGCTTTCCTGCGGACTCCATCCTCAAAAGCACCTGTTTTCGCTTTCGGCAAACTGGGGAACAAAAAAGGCAAACGTCCAGCTTTTGCTGCCACAGCAAAGGTGCCAGCGGGGAATAGTAATGCTGGTTCTCACTGCCTCCTGGAACCCTTTCAAATGCCCCAGACAATTTGGCCCTCTCTGCTTTCCTGCGGACTCCATCCTCAAAAGCACCTTTTTTCGCTTTCGGCATCCTCCGGAGCAAAAAAGACAAACGTCCAGGTTTTGCTGCCACAGCAAAGGTGCCAGCGGGGAAAAGTAATGCTGGATCTCACTGCCTCCTGGAACCCTTTCAAATGCCCCAGACTATTTGGCCCTCTCTGCTTTCCTGCGGACTCTATCCTCAAAAGCGCCTTTTTTCACTTTCGGCGCCCTCCGGTGGTAAAAAGACAAACGTCCAGCTTTTGCTGCCACAGCAAAGGTGCCAGCGGGGAAAAGTGATGCTGGTCCTCATTGCCTCCGGGAACCTCTTTAAATGCCACAGACAATTTGGCCCTCTCTGCTTTCCTGCGGACTCCATCCTCAAAAGCACCTGTTTTCGCTTTCGGCAACCTCCGGAGCAAAAAAGACAAACGTCCAGGTTTTGCTGCCACAGCAAATGTGCCAGCGGGGAAAAGTAATGCTGGTTCTCACTGCCTCCTGGAACCCTTTCAAATGCCCCAGACAATTTGGCCCTCTCTGCTTTCCTGCGGACTCCATCCTCAAAAGCACCTGTTTTCGCTTTCGGCAAACTCCGGAGCAAAAAAGACAAACGTCCAGCTTTTGCTGCCACAGCAAAGGTGCCAGCGGGGAAAAGTAATACTGGTTCTCACTGCCTCCTGGAACCCTTTCAAATGCCCCAGACTATTTGGCCCTCTCTGCTTTCCTGCGGAATCTATCCTCAAAAGCGCCTTTTTTCACTTTCTGCGCCCTCCGGTGGTAAAAAGACAAACGTCCAGCTTTTGCTGCCACAGCAAAGGTGCCAGCGGGGAAAAGTAATGCTGGTTCTCACTGTCTCCTGGAACCTCTTCAAATGCCCCAGACAATTTGGCCCTCTCTGCTTTCCTGCGGACTCCATCCTCAAAAGCACCTGTTTTCGCTTTCGGCAACCTCCGGAGCAAAAAAGACAAACGTCCAGGTTTTCCTGCCACAGCAAAGGTGCCAGCAGGGAAAAGTAATGCTGGTACTCACTGCCTCCTGGAACCCTTTCAAATGCCCCAGACGATTTGGCGCTCTCTGCTTTCCTGCGGACTCCATCCTCAAAAGCACCTTTTTTCGCTTTCGGCAACCTCCGGAGCAAAAAAGACAAACGTCCAGGTTTTGCTGCCACAGCAAAGGTGCCAGCGGGGAAAAGTGATGCTGGTCCTCACTGCCTCCTGGAATCCCTTCAAATGCCCCAGACAATTTGGCCCTCTCTGCTTTCTTGCGGACTCCATCCTCAAAAGCACCTTTTCTCGCTTTCGGCAACCTCCGGAGCAAAAAAGACCAACATCCAGGTTTTGCTGCCACAGCAAAGGTGCCTGCAAGGAAAAGTAATGCTGGTTCTCACTGCCTCCTGGAACCCCTTGAAATGCCCCAGACAATTTGGCCCTCTCTGCTTTCTTGCGGACTCCATCCTCAAAAGCACCTGTTTTCGCTTTCGGCAGCCTCCGGAGCAAAAAAGACAAACGTCCAGCTTTTGCTGCCACAGCAAAGGTGCCAGCGGGGAAAAGTAATGCTGGTTCTCACTGCCTCCTGGAACCCTTTCAAATGCCTCAGACAATTTGGCCCTCTCTGCTTTCCTGCGGACTCCATCCTCAAAAGCACCTTTTTTCGCTTTCGGCGCCCTCCGGAACAAAAAAGACAAACGTCCAGCTTTTGCTGCCACAGCAAAGGTGCCAGCGGGTAAAAGTAATGCTGGTTCTCACTGCCTCCTGGAACCCCTTCAAATGCCCCAGACAATTTGGCCCTCTCTGCTTTCCTGCGGACTCCATCCTCAAAAGCACCTGTTTTCGCTTTCGGCAAGCTCAGGAGCAAAAAAGACAAACGTCCAGCTTTTGATGCCACAGCAAAGGTGCCAGCGGGGAAAAGTAATGCTGGATCTCTCTGCCTCCTGGAACCCTTTCAAATGCCCCAGACTATTTGGCCCTCTCTGCTTTCCTGCGGACTCTATCCTCAAAAGCGCCTTTTTTCACTTTCGGCGCCCTCCGGTGGTAAAAAGACAAACGTCCAGCTTTTGCTGCCACAGCAAAGGTGCCAGCGGGGAAAAGTGATGCTGGTCCTCATTGCCTCCGGGAACCTCTTTAAATGCCACAGACAATTTGGCCCTCTCTGCTTTCCTCCGGACTCCATCCTCAAAAGCACCTGTTTTTGCTTTCGGCAACCTCCGGTGCAAAAAAGACAAACGTCCAGGTTTTGCTGCCACAGCAAATGTGCCAGCAGGGAAAAGTAATGCTGGTTCTCACTGCCTCCTGGAACCCTTTCAAATGCCCCAGACAATTTGGCCCTCTCTGCTTTCCTGCGGACTCCATCCTCAAAAGCACCTGTTTTCGCTTTCGGCAAACTCCGGAGCAAAAAAGACAAACGTCCAGCTTTTGCTGCCACAGCAAAGGTGCCAGCGGGGAAAAGTAATGCTGGTTCTCACTGCCTCCTGGAACCCTTTCAAATGCCCCAGACTATTTGGCCCTCTCTGCTTTCCTGCGGACTCCATCCTCAAAAGCACCTGTTTTCGCTTTCGGCGCCCTCCGGAGCAAAAAAGACAAACGTCCAGCTTTTGCTGCCACAGCAAAGGTGCCAGCGGGGAAAAGTAATGTTGGTTCTCACTGTCTCCTGGAACCTCTTCAAATGCCCCAGACAATTTGGCCTTCTCTGCTTTCCTGCGGACTCCATCCTCAAAAGCACCTTTTTTCGCTTTCGGCAACCTCCGGAGCAAAAAAGACAAACGTCCAGCTTTTGCTGCCACAGCAAAGGTGCCAGCGGGGAAAAGTAATGCTGGTTCTCACTGCCTCCTGGAATTCTTTCAAATGCCCCAGACTATTTGGCCCTCTCTGCTTTCCTGCGGACTCTATCCTCAAAGGCGCCTTTTTTCACTTTCGGCGCCCTCCGGTGGTAAAAATACAAACGTCCAGCTTTTGCTGCCACAGCAAAGGTGCCAGCGCGGAAAAGTAATGCTGGTTCTCACTGCCTCCTGGAACCCTTTCAAATGCCCCAGACTATTTGGCCCTCTCTGCTTTCCTGCGGACTCTATCCTCAAAGGCGCCTTTTTTCACTTTCGGCGCCCTCCGGTGGTAAAAATACAAACGTCCAGCTTTTGCTGCCACAGCAAAGGTGCCAGCGGGGAAAAGTGATGCTGGTCCTCATTGCCTCCTGGAACCGCTTCAAATGCACAACACAATTTGGCCCTCTCTGCTTTCCTGCCGACTCCATCCTCAAAAGCACCTTTTTTTACTTTTGGCAACCTCAGGAGCAAAAAAGACAAACGTCCAGCTTTTGCTGCCACAGCAAAGGTGCCAGCGGGGAAAAGTAATGCTGGTTCTCACTGTCTCCTGGAACCCTTTCAAATGCCCCAGACAATTTGGCCCTCTCTGCTTTCCTGCGGACTCCACCCTCAAAAGCACCTGTTTTCGCTTTCAGCAGCCTCCGGAGCAAAAAAGACAAACGTCCAGGTTTTGCTGCCACAGCAAAGGTGCCAGCGGGGAAAAGTGATGCTGGTCCTCATTGCCTCCTGGAACCTCTTCAAATGCCCCAGACAATTTGGCCCTCTCTGCTTTCCTGCGGACTCCATCCTCAAAAGCACCTGTTTTCGCTTTCGGCAACCTCCGGAGCAAAAAAGACAAACGTCCAGCTTTTGCTGCCACAGCAAAGGTGCCAGCGCGGAAAAGTAATGCTGGTTCTCACTATCTCCTGGAACCCTTTCAAATGCCCCAGACAATTTGGCCCTCTCTGCTTTCCTGCGGACTCCATCCTCAAAAGCACCTTTTTTCGATTTCGGCAACCTCCGGAGCAAAAAAGACAAACGTCCAGCTTTTGCTGCCACAGCAAAGGTGCCAGCGGGGAAAAGTAATGCTGGTTCTCACTGCCTCCTGGAACCCTTTCAAATGCCCCAGACAATTTGGCCCTCTCTGCTTTCCTGCGGACTCCACCCTCAAAAGCACCTCTTTTCGCATTCGGCAGCCTCCGGAGCAAAAAAGACAAACGTCCAGGTTTTGCTGCCACAGCAAAGGTGCAAGCGGGGAAAAGTAATGCTGGTTCTCACTGCCTCCTGGAACCCTTTCAAATGCCACAGACAATTTGGCCCTCTTTGCTTTCCTGCGGACTCTATCCTCAAAAGCACCTGTTTTCGCTTTCGGCAACCTCCGGCACAAAAAAGACAAACGTCCAGCTTTTGCTGCCACAGCAAAGGTGCCAGCGGGGAAAAGTGATGCTGGTTCTCACTGCCTCCTGGAACCCTTTCAAATGCCACAGACAATTTGGCCCTCTCTGCTTTCCTGCGGACTCTATCCTCAAAAGCGCCTTTTTTCACTTTCGGCGCCCTCCGGTGGTAAAAAAACAAAGGTCCAGCTTTTGCTGCCGCAGCAAAGGTGCCAGCGGGGAAAAGTAATTCTCGTTCTCACTGCCTCCTGGAACTCTTTCAAATTCCCCAGACAATTTGGCCCTCTCTGCTTTCCTGCGGACTCCATCCTCAAAAGCACCTTTTTTCGCTTTCGGCAACCTTTGTAGCAAACAAGACAAACGTCCAGCTTTTGCTGCCACAGCAAAGGTGCCAGCGGGGAAAAGTAATGCGTGTTCTCACTGTCTCCTGGAACCCTTTCAAATGCCCCAGACAATTTGGCCCTCTCTGCTTTCCTGCGGACTCCATCCTCAAAAGCACCTGTTTTCGCTTTCGGCAACCTCCGGAGCAAAAGAGACAAACGTCCAGCTTTTGCTGCCACAGCAAAGGTGCCAGCGGGGAAAAGTAAGGCTGGTCCTCACTGCCTCCTGGAACCCCTTCAAATGCCCCAGACAATTTAGCCCTCTCTGCTTTCCTGCGGACTCTATCCTCAAAAGCGCCTTTTTTCACTTTCGGCGCCCTGCGGTCGTAAAAAGACAAACGTCCAGCTTTTGCTGCCGCAGCAAGGTGCCAGCGGAGGAAAGTAATTCTGGTTCTCACTGCCTCATGGAACTCTTTCAAATGCCCCAGACAATTTAGCCCTCTCTGCTTTTTTGCGGACTCTATCCTCAAAAGCGCCTTTTTTCACTTTCGGCGACCTGCGGTCGTAAAAAGACAAACGTCCAGCTTTTGCTGCCACAGCAAAGGTGCCAGCGGGGAAAAGTAATGCTGGTCCTCACTGTCTCCTGGAACCTCTTCGAATGCCACAGACAATTTGGCCCTCTCTGCTTTCCTGCGGACTCCATCCTCAAAAGCACCTGTTTTCGCTTTCGGCAACCTCAGGAGCAAAAAAGACAAACGTCCAGCTTTTGCTGCCACAGGAAAGGTGCCAGCGGGGAAAAGTAATGCTGGTTCTCACTGCCTCCTGGAATTCTTTCAAATGCCCCAGACTATTTGGCCCTCTCTGCTTTCCTGCGGACTCTATCCTCAAAGGCGCCTTTTTTCACTTTCGGCGCCCTCCGGTGGTAAAAATACAAACGTCCAGCTTTTGCTGCCACAGCAAAGGTGCCAGCGCGGAAAAGTAATGCTGGTTCTCACTGCCTCCTGGAATCCTTTCAAATGCCCCAGACTATTTGGCCCTCTCTGCTTTCCTGCGGACTCCATCCTCAAAAGCACCTGTTTTCGCTTTCGGCAACCTCCGGAGCAAAAAAGACAAACGTCCAGCTTTTGATGCCACAGCAAAGGTGCCAGCGGGGAAAAGTGATGCTGGTCCTCATTGCCTCCTGGAACCGCTTCAAATGCACAACACAATTTGGCCCTCTCTGCTTTCCTGCCGACTCCATCCTCAAAAGCACCTTTTTTTACTTTTGGCAACCTCAGGAGCAAAAAAGACAAACGTCCAGCTTTTGCTGCCACAGCAAAGGTGCCAGCGGGGAAAAGTAATGCTGGTTCTCACTGCCTCCTGGAACCCTTTCAAATGCCCCAGACAATTTGGCCCTCTCTGCTTTCCTGCGGACTCCATCCTCAAAAGCACCTTTTTTCGATTTCGGCAACCTCCGGAGCAAAAAAGACAAACGTCCAGCTTTTGCTGCCACAGCAAAGGTGCCAGCGGGGAAAAGTAATGCTGGTCCTCACTGCCTCCTGGAACCCTTTCAAATGCCACAGACAATTTGGCCCTCTCTGCTTTCCTGCGGACTCTATCCTCAAAAGCGCCTTTTTTCACTTTCGGCGCCCTCCGGTGGTAAAAAAACAAAGGTCCAGCTTTTGCTGCCGCAGCAAAGGTGCCAGCGGGGAAAAGTAATTCTCGTTCTCACTGCCTCCTGGAACTCTTTCAAATTCCCCAGACAATTTGGCCCTCTCTGCTTTCCTGCGGACTCCATCCTCAAAAGCACCTTTTTTCGCTTTCGGCAACCTTTGTAGCAAACAAGACAAACGTCCAGCTTTTGCTGCCACAGCAAAGGTGCCAGCGGGGAAAAGTAATGCGTGTTCTCACTGTCTCCTGGAACCCTTTCAAATGCCCCAGACAATTTGGCCCTCTCTGCTTTCCTGCGGACTCCATCCTCAAAAGCACCTGTTTTCGCTTTCGGCAACCTCCGGAGCAAAAGAGACAAACGTCCAGCTTTTGCTGCCACAGCAAAGGTGCCAGCGGGGAAAAGTAAGGCTGGTCCTCACTGCCTCCTGGAACCCCTTCAAATGCCCCAGACAATTTGGCCCTCTCTGCTTTCCTGCGGACTCTATCCTCAAAAGCGCCTTTTTTCACTTTCGGCGCCCTGCGGTCGTAAAAAGACAAACGTCCAGCTTTTGCTGCCGCAGCAAGGTGCCAGCGGAGGAAAGTAATTCTGGTTCTCACTGCCTCATGGAACTCTTTCAAATGCCCCAGACAATTTAGCCCTCTCTGCTTTTTTGCGGACTCTATCCTCAAAAGCGCCTTTTTTCACTTTCGGCGACCTGCGGTCGTAAAAAGACAAACGTCCAGCTTTTGCTGCCACAGCAAAGGTGCCAGCGGGGAAAAGTAATGCTGGTCCTCACTGTCTCCTGGAACCTCTTCAAATGCCACAGACAATTTGGCCCTCTCTGCTTTCCTGCAGACTCCATCCTCAAAAGCACCTGTTTTCGCTTTCGGCAACCTCAGGAGCAAAAAAGACAAACGTCCAGCTTTTGCTGCCACAGCAAAGGTGCCAGCGGGGAAAAGTGATGCTGGTCCTCACTGCCTCCTGGAACCTCTTCAAATGCCCCACACAATTTGGCCCTCTCTGCTTTCCTGCGGACTCCATCCTCAAAAGCACCTGTTTTCACTTTCGGCGCCCTCCGGAGCAAAAAAGACAAACGTCCAGCTTTTGCTGCCACAGCAAAGGTGCCAGCGGGGAAAAGTAATGCTGGTCCTCACTGCCTCCTGGAACCCTTTCAAATGCCACAGACAATTTGGCCCTCTCTGCTTTCCTGCGGACTCTATCCTCAAAAGCGCCTTTTTTCACTTTCGGCGCCCTCCGGTGGTAAAAAAACAAAGGTCCAGCTTTTGCTGCCGCAGCAAAGGTGCCAGCGGGGAAAAGTAATTCTCGTTCTCACTGCCTCCTGGAACTCTTTCAAATTCCCCAGACAATTTGGCCCTCTCTGCTTTCCTGCGGACTCCATCCTCAAAAGCACCTTTTTTCGCTTTCGGCAACCTTTGTAGCAAACAAGACAAACGTCCAGCTTTTGCTGCCACAGCAAAGGTGCCAGCGGGGAAAAGTAATGCGTGTTCTCACTGTCTCCTGGAACCCTTTCAAATGCCCCAGACAATTTGGCCCTCTCTGCTTTCCTGCGGACTCCATCCTCAAAAGCACCTGTTTTCGCTTTCGGCAACCTCCGGAGCAAAAGAGACAAACGTCCAGCTTTTGCTGCCACAGCAAAGGTGCCAGCGGGGAAAAGTAAGGCTGGTCCTCACTGCCTCCTGGAACCCCTTCAAATGCCCCAGACAATTTGGCCCTCTCTGCTTTCCTGCGGACTCTATCCTCAAAAGCGCCTTTTTTCACTTTCGGCGCCCTGCGGTCGTAAAAAGACAAACGTCCAGCTTTTGCTGCCGCAGCAAGGTGCCAGCGGAGGAAAGTAATTCTGGTTCTCACTGCCTCATGGAACTCTTTCAAATGCCCCAGACAATTTAGCCCTCTCTGCTTTTTTGCGGACTCTATCCTCAAAAGCGCCTTTTTTCACTTTCGGCGACCTGCGGTCGTAAAAAGACAAACGTCCAGCTTTTGCTGCCACAGCAAAGGTGCCAGCGGGGAAAAGTAATGCTGGTCCTCACTGTCTCCTGGAACCTCTTCAAATGCCACAGACAATTTGGCCCTCTCTGCTTTCCTGCAGACTCCATCCTCAAAAGCACCTGTTTTCGCTTTCGGCAACCTCAGGAGCAAAAAAGACAAACGTCCAGCTTTTGCTGCCACAGCAAAGGTGCCAGCGGGGAAAAGTGATGCTGGTCCTCACTGCCTCCTGGAACCTCTTCAAATGCCCCAGACAATTTGGCCCTCTCTGCTTTCCTGCGGACTCCATCCTCAAAAGCACCTGTTTTCACTTTCGGCGCCCTCCGGAGCAAAAAAGACAAACGTCCAGCTTTTGCTGCCACAGCAAAGGTGCCAGCGGGGAAAAGTGATGCTGGTCCTCACTGCCTCCTGGAACCTCTTCAAATGCACCACACAATTTGGCCCTCTCTGCTTTCCTACGGACTCCATCCTCAAAAGCACTTGTTTTCACTTTCGGCATTCTCCGGAGCAAAAAAGACAAACGTCCAGCTTTTGCTGCCACAGCAAATGTGCCAGCGGGGAAAAGTGATGCTGGTCCTCACTGCCTCCTGGAACCTCTTCAAATGCACCACACAATTTGGCCCTCTCTGCTTTCCTGCAGACTCCATCCTCAACAGAACCTGTTTTCGCTTTCGGCGCCCTCTGGAGCAAAAAAAGACAAACGTCCAGCTTTTGCTGCCACAGCAAAGGTGCCAGCGGGGAAAAGTGATGCTGGTCCTCACTGCCTCCTGCAACCTCTTAAAATGCACCACACAATTTGGCCCTCTCTGCTTTCCTGCGGACTCCATCCTCAAACGCACCTGTTTTCGCTTTCAGCGCCCTCCGGAGCTAAAAAGACAAACGTCCAGCTTTTGCTGCCACAGCAAAGGTGCCAGCGGGGAAAAGTGATGCTGGTCCTCACTGCCTCCTGGAACCTCTTCAAATGCCCCAGACAATTTGGCCCTCTCTGCTTTCCTGCCGACTCCATCCTCAAAAGCACCTGTTTTCGATTTCGGCAGCCTCCAGAGCAAAAAAGACAAACGTCCAGCTTTTGCTGCCACAGCAAAGGTGCCAGCGGGGAAAAGTGATGCTGGTCCTCACTGCCTCCTGGAACCTCTTCAAATGCCCCAGACAATTTGGCCCTCTCTGCTTTCCTGCGGACTCCATCCTCAAAAGCACTTGTTTTCACTTTCGGCGCCCTCCGGAGCAAAAAAGACAAACGTCCAGCTTTTGCTGCCACAGCAAAGGTGCCAGCGGGGAAAAGTGATGCTGGTCCTCACTGCCTCCTGGAACCTCTTCAAATGCCCCAGACAATTTGGCCCTCTCTGCTTTCCTGCGGACTCCATCCTCAAAAGCACTTGTTTTCACTTTCGGCGCCCTCCGGAGCAAAAAAGACAAACGTCCAGCTTTTGCTGCCACAGCAAAGGTGCCAGCGCGGAAAAGTAATGCTGGTTCTCACTGCCTCCTGGAACCTCTTCAAATGCACCACACAATTTGGCCCTCTCTGCTTTCCTGCCGACTCCATCCTCAAAAGCACCTGTTTTCGCTTTCGGCAACCTCCGGAGCAAAACAGACAAACGTCCAGCTTTTGCTGCCACAGCAAAGGTGCCAGCGGGGAAAAGTGATGCTGGTCCTCACTGCCTCCTGGAACCCCTTCAAATGCCCCAGACAATTTAGCCCTCTCTGCTTTCCTGCGGACTCCATCCTCAAAAGCGCCTTTTTTCACTTTCGGCGCCCTGCGGTCGTAAAAAGAGAAACGTCCAGCTTTTGCTGCCGCAGCAAGGTCCCAGCGGAGGAAAGTAATTCTGGTTCTCACTGCCTCATGGAACTCTTTCAAATGCCCCAGACAATTTAGCCCTCTCTGCTTTCCTGCGGACTCTATCCTCAAAAGCACCTTTTTTCACTTTCGGCGACCTGCGGTCGTAAAAAGACAAACGTCCAGCTTTTGCTGCCACAGCAAAGGTGCCAGCGGGGAAAAGTAATGCTGGTTCTCACTGTCTCCTGGAACCTCTTCAAATGCCACAGACAATTTGGCCCTCTCTGATTTCCTGTGGACTCCATCCTCAAAAGCACCTGTTTTCGCTTTCGGCAACCTCAGGAGCAAAAAAGACAAACGTCCAGCTTTTGCTGCCACAGCAAAGGTGCCAGCGGGGAAAAGTGATGCTGGTCCTCACTGCCTCCTGGAACCTCTTCAAATGCACCACACAATTTGGCCCTCTCTGCTTTCCTGCCGACTCCATCCTCAACAGAACCTGTTTTCGCTTTCGGCGCCCTCCGGAGCAAAAAAGACAAACGTCCAGCTTTTGCTGCCACAGCAAAGGTGCCAGCGGGGAAAAGTGATGCTGGTCCTCACTGCCTCCTGGAACCTCTTCAAATGCACCACACAATTTGGCCCTCTCTGCTTTCCTACGGACTCCATCCTCAAAAGCACTTGTTTTCACTTTCGGCATTCTCCGGAGCAAAAAAGACAAACGTCCAGCTTTTGCTGCCACAGCAAATGTGCCAGCGGGGAAAAGTGATGCTGGTCCTCACTGCCTCCTGGAACCTCTTCAAATGCACCACACAATTTGGCCCTCTCTGCTTTCCTGCGGACTCCATCCTCAACAGAACATGTTTTCGCTTTCGGCGCCCTCTGGAGCAAAAAAGACAAACGTCCAGCTTTTGCTGCCACAGCAAAGGTGCCAGCGGGGAAAAGTGATGCTGGTCCTCACTGCCTCCTGGAACCTCTTCAAATGCCCCAGACAATTTGGCCCTTACTGCTTTCCTGCGGACTCCATCCTCAAAAGCACTTGTTTTCACTTTCGGCGCCCTCCGGAGCAAAAAAGACAAACGTCCAGCTTTTGCTGCCACAGCAAAGGTGCCAGCGGGGAAAAGTGATGCTGGTCCTCATTGCCTCCTGGAACCGCTTCAAATGCACAACACAATTTGGCCCTCTCTGCTTTCCTGCCGACTCCATCCTCAAAAGCACCTTTTTTTACTTTTGGCAACCTCAGGAGCAAAAAAGACAAACGTCCAGCTTTTGCTGCCACAGCAAAGGTGCCAGCGGGGAAAAGTAATGCTGGTTCTCACTGTCTCCTGGAACCTCTTCAAATGCCACAGACAATTTGGCCCTCTCTGATTTCCTGCGGACTCCATCCTCAAAAGCACCTGTTTTCGCTTTCGGCAACCTCAGGAGCAAAAAAGACAAACGTCCAGCTTTTGCTGCCACAGCAAAGGTGCCAGCGGGGAAAAGTGATGCTGGTCCTCACTGCCTCCTGGAACCTCTTCAAATGCACCACACAATTTGGCCCTCTCTGCTTTCCTGCGGACTCCATCCTCAAAAGCGCCTTTTTTCACTTTCGGCGCCCTGCGGTCGTAAAAAGAGAAACGTCCAGCTTTTGCTGCCGCAGCAAGGTCCCAGCGGAGGAAAGTAATTCTGGTTCTCACTGCCTCATGGAACTCTTTCAAATGCCCCAGACAATTTAGCCCTCTCTGCTTTCCTGCGGACTCTATCCTCAAAAGCACCTTTTTTCACTTTCGGCGACCTGC
The DNA here is from genome assembly GCF_965231255.1 of Vanellus vanellus. NCBI lineage: Eukaryota > Metazoa > Chordata > Aves > Charadriiformes > Charadriidae > Vanellus > Vanellus vanellus. The sequence continues at coordinate 778,566 of NW_028127962.1, forward strand.
GGTCGTAAAAAGACAAACGTCCAGCTTTTGCTGCCACAGCAAAGGTGCCAGCGGGGAAAAGTAATGCTGGTTCTCACTGTCTCCTGGAACCTCTTCAAATGCCACAGACAATTTGGCCCTCTCTGATTTCCTGTGGACTCCATCCTCAAAAGCACCTGTTTTCGCTTTCGGCAACCTCAGGAGCAAAAAAGACAAACGTCCAGCTTTTGCTGCCACAGCAAAGGTGCCAGCGGGGAAAAGTGATGCTGGTCCTCACTGCCTCCTGGAACCTCTTCAAATGCACCACACAATTTGGCCCTCTCTGCTTTCCTGCCGACTCCATCCTCAACAGAACCTGTTTTCGCTTTCGACATCCTCCGGAGCAAAAAAGACAAACGTCCAGCTTTTGCTGCCACAGCAAAGGTGCCAGCGGGGAAAAGTGATGCTGGTCCTCACTGCCTCCTGGAACCTCTTCAAATGCACCACACAATTTGGCCCTCTCTGCTTTCCTACGGACTCCATCCTCAAAAGCACTTGTTTTCACTTTCGGCATTCTCCGGAGCAAAAAAGACAAACGTCCAGCTTTTGCTGCCACAGCAAATGTGCCAGCGGGGAAAAGTGATGCTGGTCCTCACTGCCTCCTGGAACCTCTTCAAATGCACCACACAATTTGGCCCTCTCTGCTTTCCTGCGGACTCCATCCTCAACAGAACATGTTTTCGCTTTCGGCGCCCTCTGGAGCAAAAAAGACAAACGTCCAGCTTTTGCTGCCACAGCAAAGGTGCCAGCGGGGAAAAGTGATGCTGGTCCTCACTGCCTCCTGGAACCTCTTCAAATGCCCCAGACAATTTGGCCCTTACTGCTTTCCTGCGGACTCCATCCTCAAAAGCACTTGTTTTCACTTTCGGCGCCCTCCGGAGCAAAAAAGACAAACGTCCAGCTTTTGCTGCCACAGCAAAGGTGCCAGCGGGGAAAAGTGATGCTGGTCCTCATTGCCTCCTGGAACCGCTTCAAATGCACAACACAATTTGGCCCTCTCTGCTTTCCTGCCGACTCCATCCTCAAAAGCACCTTTTTTTACTTTTGGCAACCTCAGGAGCAAAAAAGACAAACGTCCAGCTTTTGCTGCCACAGCAAAGGTGCCAGCGGGGAAAAGTAATGCTGGTTCTCACTGTCTCCTGGAACCTCTTCAAATGCCACAGACAATTTGGCCCTCTCTGATTTCCTGCGGACTCCATCCTCAAAAGCACCTGTTTTCGCTTTCGGCAACCTCAGGAGCAAAAAAGACAAACGTCCAGCTTTTGCTGCCACAGCAAAGGTGCCAGCGGGGAAAAGTGATGCTGGTCCTCACTGCCTCCTGGAACCTCTTCAAATGCACCACACAATTTGGCCCTCTCTGCTTTCCTGCGGACTCCATCCTCAAAAGCACCTGTTTTCACTTTCGGCGCCCTCCGGAGCAAAAAAGACAAACGTCCAGCTTTTGCTGCCACAGCAAAGGTGCCAGCGGGGAAAAGTGATGCTGGTCCTCACTGCCTCCTGGAACCTCTTCAAATGCACCACACAATTTGGCCCTCTCTGCTTTCCTGCCGACTCCATCCTCAACAGAACCTGTTTTCGCTTTCGGCGCCCTCTGGAGCAAAAAAGACAAACGTCCAGCTTTTGCTGCCACAGCAAAGGTGCCAGCGGGGAAAAGTGATGCTGGTCCTCACTGCCTCCTGGAACCTCTTCAAATGCACCACACAATTTGGCCCTCTCTGCTTTCCTACGGACTCCATCCTCAAAAGCACTTGTTTTCACTTTCGGCATTCTCCGGAGCAAAAAAGACAAACGTCCATCTTTTGCTGCCACAGCAAATGTGCCAGCAGGGAAAAGTGATGCTGGTCCTCACTGCCTCCTGGAACCTCTTCAAATGCACCACACAATTTGGCCCTCTCTGCTTTCCTGCGGACTCCATCCTCAAAAGCACCTGTTTTCGCTTTCGGCAACCTCCGGAGCAAAAGAGACAAACGTCCAGCATTTGCTGCCACAGCAAAGGTGCCAGCGGGGAAAAGTAAGGCTGGTCCTCACTGCCTCCTGGAACCCCTTCAAATGCCCCAGACAATTTAGCCCTCTCTGCTTTCCTGCGGACTCTAGCCTCAAAAGCGCCTTTTTTCACTTTCGGCGCCCTGCGGTCGTAAAAAGACAAACGTCCAGCTTTTGCTGCCGCAGCAAGGTCCCAGCGGAGGAAAGTAATTCTGGTTCTCACTGCCTCATGGAACTCTTTCAAATGCCCCAGACAATTTAGCCCTCTCTGCTTTCCTGCGGACTCTAGCCTCAAAAGCATCTTTTTTCACTTTCGGCGAACTGCGGTCGTAAAAAGACAAACGTCCAGCTTTTGCTGCCACAGCAAAGGTGCCAGCGGGGAAAAGTGATGCTGGTCCTCACTGCCTCCTGGAACCTCTTCAAATGCACCACACAATTTGGCCCTCTCTGCTTTCCTACGGACATCATCCTCAAAAGCACTTGTTTTCACTTTCGGCATTCTCCGGAGCAAAAAAGACAAACGTCCAGCTTTTGCTGCCACAGCAAATGTGCCAGCGGGGAAAAGTGATGCTGGTCCTCACTGCCTCCTGGAACCTCTTCAAATGCACCACACAATTTGGCCCTCTCTGCTTTCCTGCGGACTCCATCCTCAACAGAACATGTTTTCGCTTTCGGCGCCCTCTGGAGCAAAAAAGACAAACGTCCAGCTTTTGCTGCCACAGCAAAGGTGCCAGCGGGGAAAAGTGATGCTGGTCCTCACTGCCTCCTGGAACCTCTTCAAATGCCCCAGACAATTTGGCCCTTACTGCTTTCCTGCGGACTCCATCCTCAAAAGCACTTGTTTTCACTTTCGGCGCCCTCCGGAGCAAAAAAGACAAACGTCCAGCTTTTGCTGCCACAGCAAAGGTGCCAGCGGGGAAAAGTGATGCTGGTCCTCATTGCCTCCTGGAACCGCTTCAAATGCACAACACAATTTGGCCCTCTCTGCTTTCCTGCCGACTCCATCCTCAAAAGCACCTTTTTTTACTTTTGGCAACCTCAGGAGCAAAAAAGACAAACGTCCAGCTTTTGCTGCCACAGCAAAGGTGCCAGCGGGGAAAAGTAATGCTGGTTCTCACTGTCTCCTGGAACCTCTTCAAATGCCACAGACAATTTGGCCCTCTCTGATTTCCTGCGGACTCCATCCTCAAAAGCACCTGTTTTCGCTTTCGGCAACCTCAGGAGCAAAAAAGACAAACGTCCAGCTTTTGCTGCCACAGCAAATGTGCCAGCGGGGAAAAGTGATGCTGGTCCTCACTGCCTCCTGGAACCTCTTCAAATGCACCACACAATTTGGCCCTCTCTGCTTTCCTGCGGACTCCATCCTCAAAAGCACCTGTTTTCACTTTCGGCGCCCTCCGGAGCAAAAAAGACAAACGTCCAGCTTTTGCTGCCACAGCAAAGGTGCCAGCGGGGAAAAGTGATGCTGGTCCTCACTGCCTCCTGGAACCTCTTCAAATGCACCACACAATTTGGCCCTCTCTGCTTTCCTACGGACTCCATCCTCAAAAGCACTTGTTTTCACTTTCGGCATTCTCCGGAGCAAAAAAGACAAACGTCCATCTTTTGCTGCCACAGCAAATGTGCCAGCAGGGAAAAGTGATGCTGGTCCTCACTGCCTCCTGGAACCTCTTCAAATGCACCACACAATTTGGCCCTCTCTGCTTTCCTGCGGACTCCATCCTCAAAAGCACCTGTTTTCGCTTTCGGCAACCTCCGGAGCAAAAGAGACAAACGTCCAGCATTTGCTGCCACAGCAAAGGTGCCAGCGGGGAAAAGTAAGGCTGGTCCTCACTGCCTCCTGGAACCCCTTCAAATGCCCCAGACAATTTAGCCCTCTCTGCTTTCCTGCGGACTCTAGCCTCAAAAGCGCCTTTTTTCACTTTCGGCGCCCTGCGGTCGTAAAAAGACAAACGTCCAGCTTTTGCTGCCGCAGCAAGGTCCCAGCGGAGGAAAGTAATTCTGGTTCTCACTGCCTCATGGAACTCTTTCAAATGCCCCAGACAATTTAGCCCTCTCTGCTTTCCTGCGGACTCTAGCCTCAAAAGCATCTTTTTTCACTTTCGGCGAACTGCGGTCGTAAAAAGACAAACGTCCAGCTTTTGCTGCCACAGCAAAGGTGCCAGCGGGGAAAAGTAATGCTGGTTCTCACTGTCTCCTGGAACCTCTTCAAATGCCACAGACAATTTGGCCCTCTCTGATTTCCTGCGGACTCCATCCTCAAAAGCACCTGTTTTCGCTTTCGGCAACCTCAGGAGCAAAAAAGACAAACGTCCAGCTTTTGCTGCCACAGCAAAGGTGCCAGCGGGGAAAAGTGATGCTGGTCCTCACTGCCTCCTGGAACCTCTTCAAATGCCCCAGACAATTTGGCCCTCTCTGCTTTCCTGCGGACTCCATCCTCAAAAGCACCTGTTTTCACTTTCGGCGCCCTCCGGAGCAAAAAAGACAAACGTCCAGCTTTTGCTGCCACAGCAAAGGTGCCAGCGGGGAAAAGTGATGCTGGTCCTCACTGCCTCCTGGAACCTCTGCAAATGCACCACACAATTTGGCCCTCTCTGCTTTCCTGCCGACTCCATCCTCAACAGAACCTGTTTTCGCTTTCGGCGCCCTCCGGAGCAAAAAAGACAAACGTCCAGCTTTTGCTGCCACAGCAAAGGTGCCAGCGGGGAAAAGTGATGCTGGTCCTCACTGCCTCCTGGAACCTCTTCAAATGCACCACACAATTTGGCCCTCTCTGCTTTCCTACGGACTCCATCCTCAAAAGCACTTGTTTTCACTTTCGGCATTCTCCGGAGCAAAAAAGACAAACGTCCATCTTTTGCTGCCACAGCAAATGTGCCAGCGGGGAAAAGTGATGCTGGTCCTCACTGCCTCCTGGAACCTCTTCAAATGCACCACACAATTTGGCCCTCTCTGCTTTCCTGCGGACTCCATCCTCAACAGAACCTGTTTTCGCTTTCGGCGCCCTCTGGAGCAAAAAAGACAAACGTCCAGCTTTTGCTGCCACAGCAAAGGTGCCAGCGGGGAAAAGTAATGCTGGTTCTCACTGCCTCCTGGAACCCTTTCAAATGCCCCAGACAATTTGGCCCTCTCTGCTTTCCTGCGGACTCCATCCTCAAAAGCACCTTTTTTCGATTTCGGCAACCTCCGGAGCAAAAAAGACAAACGTCCAGCTTTTGCTGCCACAGCAAAGGTGCCAGCGGGGAAAAGCAATGCTGGTCTTCACTGCCTCCTGGAACCCTTTCAAATGCCACAGACAATTTGGCCCTCTCTGCTTTCCTGCGGACTCTATCCTCAAAAGCGCCTTTTTTCACTTTCGGCGCCCTCCGGTTGTAAAAAAACAAAGGTCCAGCTTTTGCTGCCGCAGCAAGGTGCCAGCGGAGGAAAGTAATTCTGGTTCTCACTGCCTCATGGAACTCTTTCAAATGCCCCAGACAATTTAGCCCTCTCTGCTTTCCTGCGGACTCTATCCTCAAAAGCGCCTTTTTTCAATTTCGGCGACCTGCGGTCGTAAAAAGACAAACGTCCAGCTTTTGCTGCCACAGCAAAGGTGCCAGCGGGGAAAAGTAATGCTGGTTCTCACTGTCTCCTGGAACCTCTTCAAATGCCACAGACAATTTGGCCCTCTCTGATTTCCTGCGGACTCCATCCTCAAAAGCACCTGTTTTCGCTTTCGGCGCCCTCCGGAGCAAAAAAGACAAACGTCCAGCTTTTGCTGCCACAGCAAAGGTGCCAGCGGGGAAAAGTGATGCTGGTCCTCACTGCCTCCTGGAACCTCTTCAAATGCACCACACAATTTGGCCCTCTCTGCTTTCCTACGGACTCCATCCTCAAAAGCACTTGTTTTCACTTTCGGCATTCTCCGGAGCAAAAAAGACAAACGTCCATCTTTTGCTGCCACAGCAAATGTGCCAGCGGGGAAAAGTGATGCTGGTCCTCACTGCCTCCTGGAACCTCTTCAAATGCACCACACAATTTGGCCCTCTCTGCTTTCCTGTGGACTCCATCCTCAACAGAACCTGTTTTCGCTTTCGGCGCCCTCTGGAGCAAAAAAGACAAACGTCCAGCTTTTGCTGCCACAGCAAAGGTGCCAGCGGGGAAAAGTGATGCTGGTCCTCACTGCCTCCTGGAACCTCTTCAAATGCACCACACAATTTGGCCCTCTCTGCTTTCCTACGGACTCCATCCTCAAAAGCACCTGCTTTCACTTTCGGCATTCTCCGGAGCAAAAAAGACAAACGTCCAGCTTTTGCTGCCACAGCAAAGGTGCCAGCGGGGAAAAGTGATGCTGGTCCTCACTGCCTCCTGGAACCTCTTCAAATGCACCACACAATTTGGCCCTCTCTGCTTTCCTGCGGACTCCATCCTCAAACGCACCTGTTTTCGCTTTCAGCGCCCTCCGGAGCAAAAAAGACAAACGTCCAGCTTTTGCTGCTACAGCAAAGGTGCCAGCGGGGAAAAGTGATGCTGGTCCTCACTGCCTCCTGGAACCGCTTCAAATGCACCACATAATTTGGCCCTCTCTGCTTTCCTGCGGACTCCATCCTCAAAAGCACTTGTTTTCACTTTCGGCGCCCTCCGGAGCAAAAAAGACAAACGTCCAGCTTTTGCTGCCACAGCAAAGGTGCCAGCGGGGAAAAGTGATGCTGGTCCTCACTGCCTCCTGGAACCTCTTCAAATGCCCCAGACAATTTGGCCCTCTCTGCTTTCCTGCGGACTCCATCCTCAAAAGCACCTGTTTTCACTTTCGGCGCCCTCCGGAGCAAAAAAGACAAACGTCCAGCTTTTGCTGCCACAGCAAAGGTGCCAGCGGGGAAAAGTGATGCTGGTCCTCACTGCCTCCTGGAACCTCTTCAAATGCACCACACAATTTGGCCCTCTCTGCTTTCCTGCCGACTCCATCCTCAACAGAACCTGTTTTCGCTTTCGGCGCCCTCCGGAGCAAAAAAGACAAACGTCCAGCTTTTGCTGCCACAGCAAAGGTGCCAGCGGGGAAAAGTGATGCTGGTCCTCACTGCCTCCTGGAACCTCTTCAAATGCCACAGACAATTTGGCCCTCTCTGCTTTCCTACGGACTCCATCCTCAAAAGCACCTGTTTTCGCTTTCGGCGCCCTCCGGAGCAAAAAAGACAAACGTCCAGCTTTTGCTGCCACAGCAAAGGTGCCAGCGGGGAAAAGTGATGCTGGTCCTCACTGCCTCCTGGAACCTCTTCTAATGCACCACACAATTTGGCCCTCTCTGCTTTCCTGCGGACTCCATCCTCAAACGCACCTGTTTTCGCTTTCGGCGCCCTTCGGAGCAAAAAAGACAAACGTCCAGCTTTTGCTGCCACAGCAAAGGTGTCAGCGGGGAAAAGTGATGCTGGTCCTCACTGCCTCCTGGAACCTCTTCAAATGCCCCAGACAATTTGGCCCTCTCTGCTTTCCTGCGGACTCCATCCTCAAAAGCACTTGTTTTCACTTTCGGAGCCCTCCGGAGCAAAAAAGACAAACGTCCAGCTTTTGCTGCCACAGCAAAGGTGCCAGCGGGGAAAAGTGATGCTGGTTCTCACTGCCTCCTGGAACCTCTTCAAATGCCCCAGACAATTTGGCCCTCTCTGCTTTCCTGCGGACTCCATCCTCAAAAGCACCTGTTTTCGCTTTCGGCGCCCTCCGGAGCAAAAAAGACAAACGTCCATCTTTTGCTGCCACAGCAAATGTGCCAGCGGGGAAAAGTGATGCTGGTCCTCACTGCCTCCTGGAACCTCTTCAAATGCACCACACAATTTGGCCCTCTCTGCTTTCCTGTGGACTCCATCCTCAACAGAACCTGTTTTCGCTTTCGGCGCCCTCTGGAGCAAAAAAGACAAACGTCCAGCTTTTGCTGCCACAGCAAAGGTGCCAGCGGGGAAAAGTGATGCTGGTCCTCACTGCCTCCTGGAACCTCTTCAAATGCACCACACAATTTGGCCCTCTCTGCTTTCCTACGGACTCCATCCTCAAAAGCACTTGTTTTCACTTTCGGCATTCTCCGGAGCAAAAAAGACAAACGTCCAGCTTTTGCTGCCACAGCAAAGGTGCCAGCGGGGAAAAGTGATGCTGGTCCTCACTGCCTCCTGGAACCTCTTCAAATGCACCACACAATTTGGCCCTCTCTGCTTTCCTGCGGACTCCATCCTCAAACACACCTGTTTTCGCTTTCAGCGCCCTCCGGAGGAAAAAAGACAAACGTCCAGCTTTTGCTGCCCCAGCAAAGGTGCCAGCGGGGAAAAGTGATGCTGGTCCTCACTGCCTCCTGGAACCGCTTCAAATGCACCACACAATTTGGCCCTCTCTGCTTTCCTGCGGACTCCATCCTCAAAAGCACTTGTTTTCACTTTCGGCGCCCTCCGGAGCAAAAAAGACAAACGTCCAGCTTTTGCTGCCACAGCAAAGGTGCCAGCGGGGAAAAGTGATGCTGGTCCTCACTGCCTCCTGGAACCTCTTCAAATGCCCCAGACAATTTGGCCCTCTCTGCTTTCCTGCGGACTCCATCCTCAAAATCACCTGTTTTCACTTTCGGCGCCCTCCGGAGCAAAAAAGACAAACGTCCAGCTTTTGCTGCCACAGCAAAGGTGCCAGCGGGGAAAAGTGATGCTGGTCCTCACTGCCTCCTGGAACCTCTTCAAATGCACCACACAATTTGGCCCTCTCTGCTTTCCTGCCGACTCCATCCTCAACAGAACCTGTTTTCGCTTTCGGCGCCCTCCGGAGCAAAAAAGACAAACGTCCAGCTTTTGCTGCCACAGCAAAGGTGCCAGCGGGGAAAAGTGATGCTGGTCCTCACTGCCTCCTGGAACCTCTTCAAATGCCACAGACAATTTGGCCCTCTCTGCTTTCCTACGGACTCCATCCTCAAAAGCACCTGTTTTCGCTTTCGGCGCCCTCCGGAGCAAAAAAGACAAACGTCCAGCTTTTGCTGCCACAGCAAAGGTGCCAGCGGGGAAAAGTGATGCTGGTCCTCACTGCCTCCTGGAACCTCTTCAAATGCACCACACAATTTGGCCCTCTCTGCTTTCCTGCGGACTCCATCCTCAAACGCACCTGTTTTCGCTTTCGGCGCCCTTCGGAGCAAAAAAGACAAACGTCCAGCTTTTGCTGCCACAGCAAAGGTGCCAGCGGGGAAAAGTGATGCTGGTCCTCACTGCCTCCTGGAACCTCTTCAAATGCCCCAGACAATTTGGCCCTCTCTGCTTTCCTGCGGACTCCATCCTCAAAAGCACTTGTTTTCACTTTCGGCGCCCTCCGGAGCAAAAAAGACAAACGTCCAGCTTTTGCTGCCACAGCAAAGGTGCCAGCGTGGAAAAGTGATGCTGGTTCTCACTGCCTTCTGGAACCTCTTCAAATGCCCCAGACAATTTGGCCCTCTCTGCTTTCCTGCGGACTCCATCCTCAAAAGCACCTGTTTTCGCTTTCGGCATCCTCCGGAGCAAAAAAGACAAACGTCCAGCTTTTGCTGCCACAGCAAAGGTGCCAGCGGGGAAAAGTGATGCTGGTTCTCACTGCCTCCTGGAACCTCTTCAAATGCACCACACAATTTGGCCCTCTCTGCTTTCCTGCCGACTCCATCCTCAAAAGCACCTGTTTTCACTTTCGGCGCCCTCCGGAGCAAAAAAGACAAACGTCCAGCTTTTGCTGCCACAGCAAAGGTGCCAGCGGGGAAAAGTGATGCTGGTCCTCACTGCCTCCTGGAACCTCTTCAAATGCACCACACAATTTGGCCCTCTCTGCTTTCCTGCGGACTCCATCCTCAAAAGCACTTGTTTTCACTTTCGGCGCCCTCCGGTGGTAAAAAGACAAACGTCCAGCTTTTGCTGCCACAGCAAAGGTGCCAGCGGGGAAAAGTGATGCTGGTCCTCACTGCCTCCTGGAACCTCTTCAAATGCCCCAGACAATTTGGCCCTCTCTGCTTTCCTACGGACTCCATCCTCAAAAGCACTTGTTTTCACTTTCGGCATTCTCCGGAGCAAAAAAGACAAACGTCCAGCTTTTGCTGCCACAGCAAAGGTGCCAGCGGGGAAAAGTGATGCTGGTCCTCACTGCCTCCTGGAACCTCTTCAAATGCACCACACAATTTGGCCCTCTCTGCTTTCCTGCGGACTCCATCCTCAACAGAACCTGTTTTCGCTTTCGGCGCCCTCTGGAGCAAAAAAGACAAACGTCCAGCTTTTGCTGCCACAGCAAAGGTGCCAGCGGGGAAAAGTGATGCTGGTCCTCACTGCCTCCTGGAACCTCTTCAAATGCACCACACAATTTGGCCCTCTCTGCTTTCCTACGGACTCCATCCTCAAAAGCACTTGTTTTCACTTTCGGCATTCTCCGGAGCAAAAAAGACAAACGTCCAGCTTTTGCTGCCACAGCAAAGGTGCCAGCGGGGAAAAGTGATGCTGGTCCTCACTGCCTCCTGGAACCTCTTCAAATGCACCACACAATTTGGCCCTCTCTGCTTTCCTGCTAACTCTAGCCTCAAAAGCACCTTTTTTCACTTTCGGCGCTGTTTGGAGCAAAAAAGACAAACGTCCAGCTTTTGCTGCCACAGCAAAGGTGCCAGCGGGGAAAAGTGATGCTGGTCCTCACTGCCTCCTGGAACCGCTTCAAATGCACCACACAATTTGGCCCTCTCTGCTTTCCTGCGGACTCCATCCTCAAAAGCACTTGTTTTCACTTTCGGCGCCCTCCGGAGCAAAAAAGACAAACGTCCAGCTTTTGCTGCCACAGCAAAGGTGCCAGCGGGGAAAAGTGATGCTGGTCCTCACTGCCTCCTGGAACCTCTTCAAATGCCCCAGACAATTTGGCCCTCTCTGCTTTCCTGCGGACTCCATCCTCAAAAGCACCTGTTTTCACTTTCGGCGCCCTCCGGAGCAAAAAAGACAAACGTCCAGCTTTTGCTGCCACAGCAAAGGTGCCAGCGGGGAAAAGTGATGCTGGTCCTCACTGCCTCCTGGAACCTCTTCAAATGCACCACACAATTTGGCCCTCTCTGCTTTCCTGCCGACTCCATCCTCAACAGAACCTGTTTTCGCTTTCGGCGCACTCCGGAGCAAAAAAGACAAACGTCCAGCTTTTGCTGCCACAGCAAAGGTGCCAGCGGGGAAAAGTGATGCTGGTCCTCACTGCCTCCTGGAACCTCTTCAAATGCACCACACAATTTGGCCCTCTCTGCTTTCCTGCCGACTCCATCCTCAAAAGCACCTGTTTTCAATTTCGGCGCCCTCCGGAGCAAAAAAGACAAACGTCCAGCTTTTGCTGCCACAGCAAAGGTGCCAGCGGGGAAAAGTGATGCTGGTCCTCACTGCCTCCTGGAACCTCTTCAAATGCACCACACAATTTGGCCCTCTCTGCTTTCCTGCGGACTCCATCCTCAAACGCACCTGTTTTCGCTTTCGGCGCCCTTCGGAGCAAAAAAGACAAACGTCCAGCTTTTGCTGCCACAGCAAAGGTGTCAGCGGGGAAAAGTGATGCTGGTCCTCACTGCCTCCTGGAACCTCTTCAAATGCCCCAGACAATTTGGCCCTCTCTGCTTTCCTGCGGACTCCATCCTCAAAAGCACTTGTTTTCACTTTCGGCGCCCTCCGGAGCAAAAAAGACAAACGTCCAGCTTTTGCTGCCACAGCAAAGGTGCCAGCGGGGAAAAGTGATGCTGGTTCTCACTGCCTCCTGGAACCTCTTCAAATGCCCCAGACAATTTGGCCCTCTCTGCTTTCCTGCGGACTCCATCCTCAAAAGCACCTGTTTTCGCTTTCGGCGCCCTCCGGAGCAAAAAAGACAAACGTCCAGCTTTTGCTGCCACAGCAAAGGTGCCAGCGGGGAAAAGTGATGCTGGTCCTCACTGCCTCCTGGAACCTCTTCAAATGCACCACACAATTTGGCCCTCTCTGCTTTCCTGCCGACTCCATCCTCAAAAGCACTTGTTTTCACTTTCGGCATTCTCCGGAGCAAAAAAGACAAACGTCCATCTTTTGCTGCCACAGCAAATGTGCCAGCGGGGAAAAGTGATGCTGGTCCTCACTGCCTCCTGGAACCTCTTCAAATGCACCACACAATTTGGCCCTCTCTGCTTTCCTGTGGACTCCATCCTCAACAGAACCTGTTTTCGCTTTCGGCGCCCTCTGGAGCAAAAAAGACAAACGTCCAGCTTTTGCTGCCACAGCAAAGGTGCCAGCGGGGAAAAGTGATGCTGGTCCTCACTGCCTCCTGGAACCTCTTCAAATGCACCACACAATTTGGCCCTCTCTGCTTTCCTACGGACTCCATCCTCTAAAGCACTTGTTTTCACTTTCGGCATTCTCCGGAGCAAAAAAGACAAACGTCCAGCTTTTGCTGCCACAGCAAAGGTGCCAGCGGGGAAAAGTGATGCTGGTCCTCACTGCCTCCTGGAACCTCTTCAAATGCACCACACAATTTGGCCCTCTCTGCTTTCCTGCGGACTCCATCCTCAAACGCACCTGTTTTCGCTTTCAGCGCCCTCCGGAGCAAAAAAGACAAACGTCCAGCTTTTGCTGCCACAGCAAAGGTGCCAGCGGGGAAAAGTGATGCTGGTCCTCACTGCCTCCTGGAACCGCTTCAAATGCACCACACAATTTGGCCCTCTCTGCTTTCCTGCGGACTCCATCCTCAAAAGCACTTGTTTTCACTTTCGGCGCCCTCCGGAGCAAAAAAGACAAACGTCCAGCTTTTGCTGCCACAGCAAAGGTGCCAGCGGGGAAAAGTGATGCTGGTCCTCACTGCCTCCTGGAACCTCTTCAAATGCCCCAGACAATTTGGCCCTCTCTGCTTTCCTGCGGACTCCATCCTCAAAAGCACCTGTTTTCACTTTCGGCGCCCTCCGGAGCAAAAAAGACAAACGTCCAGCTTTTGCTGCCACAGCAAAGGTGCCAGCGGGGAAAAGTGATGCTGGTCCTCACTGCCTCCTGGAACCTCTTCAAATGCACCACACAATTTGGCCCTCTCTGCTTTCCTGCCGACTCCATCCTCAACAGAACCTGTTTTCGCTTTCGGCGCCCTCCGGAACAAAAAAGACAAACGCCCAGCTTTTGCTGCCACAGCAAAGGTGCCAGCGGGGAAAAGTGATGCTGGTCCTCACTGCCTCCTGGAACCTCTTCAAATGCCACAGACAATTTGGCCCTCTCTGCTTTCCTACGGACTCCATCCTCAAAAGCACCTGTTTTCGCTTTCGGCGCCCTCCGGAGCAAAAAAGACAAACGTCCAGCTTTTGCTGCCACAGCAAAGGTGCCAGCGGGGAAAAGTGATGCTGGTCCTCACTGCCTCCTGGAACCTCTTCAAATGCCCCAGACAATTTGGCCCTCTCTGCTTTCCTGCGGACTCCATCCTCAAAAGCACTTGTTTTCACTTTCGGCGCCCTC